>NW_027601368.1:0-236546 GCF_053455715.1 Rhinoraja longicauda
GGACCTTGCCCACCGTCCGCGGTGGAATGACGAACAGGATGACGGAGAGAGGGGAATACCTCAAGGTCCAGAAAGTCTTCACACACCCGAAGTTTCGCCATTCCGTCCAGGGACATACTGACTACGACAACGATATCGCTCTGTTGCAGCTGGTTAAGCGGCCCAGGTTTCGGAAGGGTTTATCCCCCGTGTGCATGCCTGGTGACGGGGAGGATGGGGGGGGAGCCGGACATCGGGACACTGGGCTTGGTGGCGGGCTGGGGCCGGACGGAGAATTCCGGTATCAACGCCGTCACGCCGCTGCTGTACGTGGCAGTGCCAGTGGCAGACATGGACCAGTGCCGGCAGGCAGACTACAAGGGCGAGGAGCCCACGTTCACGGATAACATGCTCTGTGCCGGACACACCGGAGACACGCGGGGAGACTCGTGCAAGGGAGACAGTGGGGGGTCGCTGGTCTTCCCGGAGAAGGGGGGGCAAGTGCGTGACGAGAGGGGTGGTCTCCTTCGGGCCCCCCGACTGCAGTGGTCAGGGCGTGTACACGCGTGTGGGTCGTTACACTGCCTGGGTGACACGTGTGATGGAGAGGGGCGAAGAGGAGTGGGAGGAGGAGGAGGAGGAGGAGGAGGAGGAGGATGAGTGGCTTTGAGTCGGAATAAAAACGAGGCGATAGAAAGACTGGAAACTGCGGTGGTGTATGCGTAAAACTACACAGAAACTACACATTGACTACAAAGAATGTACACAGAAGCTGCGCACAAAGTGCACAGAAACTACACAGAAACTACGCACAAACTACACACAAACTACGCTAACTACACAGATTGTGGACAAATGACTCACCAACGAAGCAAAACCTAAACACAGAAATTACACACAAATTATCCAGAGACTACATCTATGCGGAAATAAACAAACACCATGTAAAACTAGGCTTAAACTATGCAGAAACTTGACACGAACTATGTAGAAACCATATTGTCGCGTTTATTTGTATAATAAAGCTCGTACCACGACGTAAACGGAGTATACCTTTAATTAGCAACTCTGTACAGCAGCCGCCTGGTTGTCTGCATGCCCGGGCAACTCCCTCACTGCGACACCCCGGGTCCCCACGTCACCTCCGGCCACCGCATTCCTTACACTCTTATTCCCATAATACCACACATATGGCAGCCATGCACAAACCGCAGTAAACCTGACAGGAACTGCACTCAATGTGGGCACAACATGCCGGAGCCACACACAAGCTTCAGACAAACGATGGAGAATCTACACACAATCTGCAGAATCTATACATAAACTATGTACGGGGACGGGGTGTAACCGGGGACGAGGCAGCGTGTACACGGGGACGGGGTGTACACGGGGACGGGGTGTACACGGGGACGGGGCGTACACGGGGTTGGGCCATACACGGGGACGTGGCATCGTGTACACGGGGACGGTGTACACGGGGACGGGGCGTACACGGGGGACGGGGCAGCGTGTACACGTGGACGGGGTGTACACGGGGACGGGGTGTACAAGTGGACGGGGCTGCGTGTACACGGGGACGGGGTGTACACGTGGACGGGGTGTACACGGGGACGGGGTGTACACGGGGGCGGGGCAGCGTGTACACTGGACGGGGCAGCGTGTACGCGGGGACGGGGTGTACACTGGGACGGGTGTACACGGGGACGGGGTGGACACGGGGAAATGGTGTACACAGGGACGGGACTGCGTGTACACTGGGACGGGGGTGTACAAGGGGACGGGGGTGTACACGGGGACGGGGCATTGTGTACACGGGGACGGGGTGTACACGGGGACGTGGTGTACGAGGGGACGGGGCAGCATGTACACGGGGACGGGGTGTACACGGGGACGGGGTGTACATGGTGACGGGGCTGCGTGTACACGGGGACGGGGGGGTAGCGTGTCCACGGGGACGGGGTGTACACGGGGACGGGGGTGTACACGTGGACATGGGGACGGGGCAGAGTGTCCACGGGGCCGGGGTGTACACGGGGACGGGGTGTACGCGGGGACGGGGTGTACACGGGTACGGGGCAGCGTGTACACGGGGACGGGGTGTACGCCGGGGACGGGGTGTACACGGGGACGGGGTGTACACGGGGACGTGGCTGCATGTACACGGGGACGGGGCATCGTGTACACGGGGACGGTGTGTACACGGGGTCGGGGTGTACACCGGGACGGGGCGTACACGGGGACGGGGCGTACAAGGGGACGGGGCAGCGTGTACACGGGGACGGGGTGTACACGTGGACGGGGTGTACACGGGGACGGGGTGTACAAGGGGACGGGGCTGCGTGTACACGGGGACGGGGTGTACACGGGGACGGGGGTGTACACGGGGACGGGGAAGCTGTACACGGGGACGGGGCAGCGTGTACACAGGGACGGGGCAGCGTGTACGCGGGGACGGGGTGTACACGGGGGACAGGTGTACACGGGGACGGGGTGTACACGGGGAAATGGTGTACACAGGGACGGGGCTGCGTGTACACGCGGACGGGGTGTACAAGGGGACGGGGTGTACACGAGGACGGGGCAGCGTGTACACGGGGACCGGGCAGCGTGTACACGGGGACGGGGTGTACACGGGGACGGGGTGTATACGGGGACGGCGCAGCGTGTACACGGGGACGTGGTGTACACGGGGCCGGGGCGTACACAGGGACGGAGCAGCGTTTACACGGCGACAGCGTGTACACGGGGACGGGAAGTACACGTGGACGGGTCAGCGTGTACACGGGGACGGGTGTACACGTGGACGGGGTGTACACGGGGACGGGGCTGTGTGTACACTGGGACGGGGCAGCATGTACGGCGGGGCGGGGTGTACACGGGGGAAGGTAGTATACGTGGACGGGGCAGCATGTACACGGGGACGGTTCGTACACGGCGACGGGGCAACGTGTACACGGGAACGGGGTGTACACGGGGAAGGGGGTGTACAAGGGGACGGTGTGTACACGGGGACGGGGTGTACACGGGGACGAGGAGTACACGGGGACGGGGCGTACACGGGGACGGGGCAGCGTGTACACGGGACGGGGTGCGCACGGGGATGGGGTGTAAACGGGAACGGGGCTGCGTGTACACGGGGACGGGGCAGCGTGCACACGGGGATGGGGTGTACACGGGGACGGGGCATCGTGTACACGGGGACGGGGCATACACGGGTACGGGGTGTACACGGGGACGGGGTGTACACTGGGACGGGGTGTACACGAGGATGGGGAGTACATGGGGACGGGGAGTACACTGGGACGGGGTGTACACGGGGACGGGGCGTCGTGTACACAGGGACGGGGTGTACACGGGGACGGGGTGCACGCGGGGACGGGGCAGCGTGTACACGGGGACGGGGTATACACGGGGACGGGGTGTACACGGGGATGGGGAGTACACGGGGACGGGGAGTACACGGGGACGGGGTGTACACGGGGATGGGGCGTCGTGTACACGGGGACGGGGTGTACACGGGGACGGGGCTGCGTGTACACGGTGACGGGGCAGCGTGTACACGGGGACGGGGTGTACACGGGGATGGGGCATCATGTACACTGGGACGTCGTTGCGTGTACACGGGGACGGGATGTACACGGGGACGGGGCTGCGTGTACACGGGGACGAGGTGTACACGGGGACGGGGTGTACACGGGGAAGGGGTGTACACGGGGACGGGGCATTGTGTACACGGGGACGGGGTTTACACGGGGACGGGGTTTACACGGGGACGGGGTGCACGCGGGGACGGGGCAGCGTGTACACGGGGAAGGGGTATACACGGGGACGAGGTGTACACGGGGACGGGGTGTACACGTGGACGGGGTGTAACCGAGGATGAGGCAGCGTGTACACGGGACGGGGCAGCTTGTACACGGGGACGGGGTGTACACGGGGACGGGGTGTACACGGGGACGTGGCTGCATGTACACGGGGACGGGGCATCGTGTACACGGGGACGGTGTGTACACGGGGTCGGGGTGTACACCGGGACGGGGCGTACACGGGGACGGGGCGTACAAGGGGACGGGGCAGCGTGTACACGGGGACGGGGTGTACACGTGGACGGGGTGTACACGGGGACGGGGTGTACAAGGGGACGGGGCTGCGTGTACACGGGGACGGGGTGTACACGGGGACGGGGTGTACACGGGGACGGGGAAGCTGTACACGGGGACGGGGGCAGCGTGTACACAGGGATGGGGCTGCGTGTACGCGGGGACGGGGTGTACACGGGGACAGGTGTACATGGGGACGGGGTGTACACGGGGAAATGGTGTACACAGGGATGGGGCTGCGTGTACACGGGGACGGGGTGTACAAGGGGACGGGGTGTACACGGGGACGGGGTGTACAAGAGGACGGGGTGTACACGGGGACGGGCATTGTGTACACGGGGACGAGGTGTACACGGGGACGTGGTGTACGAGGGGATGGGGCAGCGTGTACACGGGGACGGGGTGTACACGGGGACGGGGTGTTCACGGGGACGGGGCAGCGTGTACACGGGGACGGGGCAACGTGTACACGGACACGGGGTGTACACGGGGACGGGGTGTACACGGGGACAGGACGTACACGGGGACGGGGCGTACACGGTCACGGGGCAGCGTGTTCACGGGGAAGGGTGTACACGGGGACGGTTGGTACACGGCGACGGGGCAACATGTACACGGGGACGGGTTGTACACGGGGACGGGGTGTACAAGGGGACGGGGTGTAAACGGGGACGGGGTGGACACGGGGACGGGGCTGCGTGTACACGGGACGGGGTGTGCACGGGGACGGGGTGTAAACGGGGACGGGGTGTACAAGGGGACGGGGTGTACACGGGGACGAGAAGTACACGGGGACGGGGCGTACTCGGGGACGGGGCGTACACGGGGACGGGGCAGCGTGTACACGGGCCGCGGTGTGCACGGGGACGGGGTGCACACGGGTACGGGGCTGCGTGTACACGGGGACGGGGCATACACGGGTACGGGGAGTACACGGGGACGGGGTGTACACGGGAACGGGGTTTACACGGGGATGGGGTGTACGCGGGGACGGGGAGTACACGGGGACGGGGTGTACACGGGGACGGGGCTGTGTGTAAACGGGGACGGGGCTACGTGTACACGGTGACGGGGCAGCGTGTACACGGGGAAGGGGTGTACACGGGGTTGGGGCATCGTGTACACTGGGACGTGGTTGCGTGTACACGGGGACGGGGCTGCGTGTACACAGGGACGGGGTGTACAAGGGGACGGGGAGTACACGGGGACGGAGTGTACACGGGGACGGGGTGTACACGGTGACGGGGCTGCGTGTATACGGGGACGGGGGTAGCGCGTACACGGGGACAGGGTGTACACGGGGACGGGGTGTACACCTGGACGGCGCAGCGTGTACACGGGGACGTGGTGTACACGGGGACGGGGCATCGTGTACACGGGGACGGGGCGTACAGAGGGACGGAACAGCGTGTACACGGGGACAGCGTGTACACGGGGACGGAACGTACACGGGGACGGGTCAGCGTGTACACGGGGACGGGTGTACACGGGGACGGGGTGTACACGGGGACGGGTCGTACACGGGGACGGGGCGTACACGGGGACATGGCTGCGTGTACACGGGGACGGGGCAACGTGTACACGGAGACGGGGTGTACACGGGGACGGGGTGTACACGGGGACAGGGCGTACACGGGGACGGGGCAGCGTGTACACGCGGACGGGTGTACACGTGGACGGGGTGTACACGGGGACGGGGTGTACACGGGGACGGGGTGTACACGGGGAGAGGGCGTACACGGGGACGGAGCGTACACGGGGACGGGGCTGCGTGTACACTGGGACGGGGCAGCGTGTATGCGGGGACGAGGTGTACACGGGGAAGGGTGTATACGGGGACGGGGCAGCATGTACACGGGGACGGTTCGTACACGGCGACGGGGCAACGTGTACACGGGGACGGGGTGTACACGGGGACGGGGTGTACAAGGGGACGGGGCTGCGTGTACACGGGACGGGGTGTGCACGGGGACGGTGTGTACACGGGACGGGGTGTACACGGGACGGGGTATACACGGGGACGGGGTGTACACGGGGATGGGGAGTACACGGGGACGGGGAGTACACGGGGACGGGGTGTACACGGGGATTGGGCGTCGTGTACACGGGGACGCGGTGTACACGAGGACGGGGCTGCGTGTAAACGGGGACGGGGCTGCGTGTACACGGTGACGGGGCAGCGTGTACACGGGGACGGGGTGTACACGGGGACGGGGTGTACACCTGGACGGGGCTACGTGTACACGGGGACGGGGCAGCGTGTACACGGGGACGGGTTGTACACGGGGACGGGGTGTTCACGGGGACGGGGCAGCGTGTACACGGGGACGGGTCAGAGTGTACACGGGGACGGGAGTACACGGGGACGGGTTGTACACGGGGACGGGGCGTACACGGGGACGGGGCGTACACGGGGACGTGGCTGCGTGTACAGGGGGACGGGGCAACGTGTATACGGACACGGGGTGTACACGGGGACGGGTTGTACACGGGGACAGGGCGTACACGGGGACGGGGCGTACACGGGGACGGGGTGTACACCTGGACGGGGCTACGTGTACACGGGGACGGGGCAGCGTGTACACGGGGACGGGTTGTACACGGGGACGGGGTGTTCACGGGGACGGGGCAGCGTGTACACGGGGACGGGTCAGAGTGTACACGGGGACGGGGTGTACACGGGGACGGGGTGTATACGGGGACGGCGCAGCATGTACACGGGGACGTGGTGTACACGGGGCCGGGGCGTACACAGGGACGGAGCAGCGTGTACACGGCGACAGCGTGTACACGGGGACGGGAAGTACACGTGGACGGGTCAGCGTGTACACGGGGACGGGTGTACACGTGGACGGGGTGTACACGGGGACGGGGCTGCGTGTACACTGGGATGGGGCAGCGTGTACGCGGGGGCGGGGTGTACACGGGGAAGGTAGTATACGTGGACGGGGCAGCATGTACACGGGGACGGTTCGTACACGGCGACGGGGCAACGTGTACACGGGAACGGGGTGTACACGGGGAAGGGGTGTACAAGGGGGACGGTGTGTACACGGGGACGGGGTGTACACGGGGACGAGGAGTACACGGGGACGGGACGTACACGGGGACGGGGCAGCGTGTACACGGGACGGGGGTGCACGGGGACGGGGTGTAAATGGGAACGGGGCTGCGTGTACACGGGGACGGGGCAGCGTGCACACGGGGATGGGGTGTACACGGGGACGGGGCATCGTGTACACGGGGACGCGGCATACACGGGTACGGGGTGTACACGGGGACGGGGTGTACACGGGGACGGGGTGTACACGGGGATGGGGAGTACACGAGGACGGGGAGTACACTGGGACGGGGTGTACACGGGGACGGGGCGTCGTGTACACAGGGACGGGGTGTACACGGGGACGGGGTGCACGCGGGGACGGGGCAGCGTGTACACGGGGACGGGGTATACACGGGGACGGGGTGTACACGGGGATGGGGAGTACACGGGGACGGGGAGTACACGGGGACGGGGTGTACACGGGGATGGGGCGTCGTGTACACGGCGACGGGGTGTACACGGGGACGGGGCTGCGTGTACACGGTGACGGGGCAGCGTGTACACGGGGACGGGGTGTACACGGGGATGGGGCATCGTGTACACTGGGACGTCGTTGCGTGTACACGGGGACGGGGTGTACACGGGGACGGGGTGTACACGGGGAAGGGGTGTACACGGGGACGGGGCATCGTGTACACGGGGACGGGGTTTACACGGGGACGGGGTGCACGCGGGGACGGGGCAGCGTGTACACGGGGACGGGGTATACACGGGGACGAGGTGTACACGGGGACGGGGTGTACACGTGGACGGGGTGTAACCGGGGACGAGGCAGCGTGTACACGGGGACGGGGCAGCTTGTACACGGGGACGGGGTGTACACGGGGCGGGGTGTACACGGGGACGGGGTGTACACGGGGACGTGGCTGCATGTACACGGGGACGGGGCATCGTGTACACGGGGACGGTGTGTACACGGGGTCGGGGTGTACACCGGGACGGGGCGTACACGGGGAAATGGTGTACACAGGGACGGGGCTGCGTGTACACGCGGACGGGGTGTACAAGGGGACGGGGTGTACACGAGGACGGGGCAGCGTGTACACGGGGACCGGGCAGCGTGTACACGGGGACGGGGTGTACACGGGGACGGGGTGTATACGGGGACGGCGCAGCGTGTACACGGGGACGTGGTGTACACGGGGCCGGGGCGTACACAGGGACGGAGCAGCGTTTACACGGCGACAGCGTGTACACGGGGACGGGAAGTACACGTGGACGGGTCAGCGTGTACACGGGGACGGGTGTACACGTGGACGGGGTGTACACGGGGACGGGGCTGTGTGTACACTGGGACGGGGCAGCATGTACGCGGGGGCGGGGTGTACACGGGGAAGGTAGTATACGTGGACGGGGCAGCATGTACACGGGGACGGTTCGTACACGGCGACGGGGCAACGTGTACACGGGAACGGGGTGTACACGGGGAAGGGGTGTACAAGGGGACGGTGTGTACACAGGGACGGGGTGTACACGGAGACGAGGAGTACACGGGGACGGGGCGTACACGGGGACGGGGCAGCGTGTACACGGGACGGGGTGCGCACGGGGACGGGGTGTAAACGGGAACGGGGCTGCGTGTACACGGGGACGGGGCAGCGTGCACACGGGGATGGGGTGTACACGGGGACGGGGCATCGTGTACACGGGGACGGGGCATACACGGGTACGGGGTGTACACGGGGACGGGGTGTACACTGGGACGGGGTATACACGGGGACGGGGTGCACGCGGGGACGGGGCAGCGTGTACACGGGGACGGGGTATACACGGGGACGGGGTGTACACGGGGATGGGGAGTACACGGGGACGGGGAGTACACGGGGACGGGGTGTACACGGGGATGGGGCGTCGTGTACACGGGGACGGGGTGTACACGGGGACGGGGCTGCGTGTACACGGTGACGGGGCAGCGTGTACACGGGGACGGGGTGTACACGGGGATGGGGCATCGTGTACAATGGGACGTCGTTGCGTGTACACGGGGACGGGATGTACACGGGGACGGGGCTGCGTGTACACGGGGACGAGGTGTACACGGGGACGGGGTGTACACGGGGAAGGGGTGTACACGGGGACGGGGCATCGTGTACACGGGGACGGGGTTTACACGGGGACGGGGTTTACACGGGGACGGGGTGCACGCGGGGACGGGGCAGCGTGTACATGGGGACGGGGTATACACGGGGACGAGGTGTACACGGGGACGGGGTGCACACGTGGACGGGGTGTAACCGAGGACGAGGCAGCGTGTACACGGGGACGGGGCAGCTTGTACACGGGGACGGGGTGTACACGGGGACGGGGTGTACACGGGGACGTGGCTGCATGTACACGGGGACGGGGCATCGTGTACACGGGGACGGTGTGTACACGGGGTCGGGGTGTACACCGGGACGGGGCGTACACGGGGACGGGGCGTACAAGGGGACGGGGCAGCGTGTACACGGGGACGGGGTGTACACGTGGACGGGGTGTACACGGGGACGGGGTGTACAAGGGGACGGGGCTGCGTGTACACGGGGACGGGGTGTACACGGGGACGGGGTGTACACGGGGACGGGGAAGCTGTACACGGGGACGGGGCAGCGTGTACACAGGGACGGGGCTGCGTGTACGCGGGGACGGGGTGTACACGGGGACAGGTGTACACGGGGACGGGGTGTACACGGGGAAATGGTGTACACAGGGACGGGGCTGCGTGTACACGGGGACGGGGTGTACAAGGGGACGGGGTGTACACGGGGACGGGGTGTACAAGAGGACGGGGTGTACTAGGGGACGGGCATTGTGTACACGGGGACGAGGTGTACACGGGGACGTGGTGTACGAGGGGATGGGGCAGCGTGTACACGGGGACGGGGTGTACACGGGGACGGGGTGTTCACGGGGACGGGGTGTTCACGGGGACGGGGCAGCGTGTACACGGGGACGGGGCAACGTGTACACGGACACGGGGTGTACACGGGGACGGGGTGTACACGGGGACAGGACGTACACGGGGACGGGGCGTACACGGTCACGGGGCAGCGTGTACACGGGGAAGGGTGTACACGGGGACGGTTCGTACACGGCGACGGGGCAACATGTACACGGGGACGGGTTGTACACGGGGACGGGGTGTACAAGGGGACGGGGTGTAAACGGGGACGGGGTGGACACGGGGACGGGGCTGCGTGTACACGGGACGGGGTGTGCACGGGGACGGGGTGTAAACGGGGACGGGGTGTACAAGGGGACGGGGTGTACACGGGGACGAGAAGTACACGGGGACGGGGCGTACTCGGGGACGGGGCGTACACGGGGACGGGGCAGCGTGTACACGGGCCGCGGTGTGCACGGGGACGGGGTGCACACGGGTACGGGGCTGCGTGTACACGGGGACGGGGCATACACGGGTACGGGGTGTACACGGGGACGGGGTGTACACGGGAACGGGGTTTACACGGGGATGGGGTGTACGCAGGGACGGGGAGTACACGGGGACGGGGTGTACACGGGGACGGGGCTGTGTGTAAACGGGGACGGGGCTACGTGTACACGGTGACGGGGCAGCGTGTACACGGGGAAGGGGTGTACACGGGGTTGGGGCATCGTGTACACTGGGACGTGGTTGCGTGTACACGGGGACGGGGCAGCGTGTACACGGGGACGGGGTGTACACGGGGACGGGGTGTACACCTGGACGGGGCTACGTGTACACGGGGACGGGGCAGCGTGTACACGGGGACGGGTTGTACACGGGGACGGGGTGTTCACGGGGACGGGGCAGCGTGTACACGGGGACGGGTCAGAGTGTACACGGGGACGGGTGTACACGGGGACGGGTTGTACACGGGGACGGGGCGTACACGGGGACGGGGCGTACACGGGGACGTGGCTGCGTGTACAGGGGGACGGGGCAACGTGTATACGGACACGGGGTGTACACGGGGACGGGTTGTACACGGGGACAGGGCGTACACGGGGACGGGGCGTACACGGGGACGGGGTGTACACCTGGACGGGGCTACGTGTACACGGGGACGGGGCAGCGTGTACACGGGGACGGGTTGTACACGGGGACGGGGTGTTCACGGGGACGGGGCAGCGTGTACACGGGGACGGGTCAGAGTGTACACGGGGACGGGGTGTACACGGGGACGGGGTGTATACGGGGACGGCGCAGCGTGTACACGGGGACGTGGTGTACACGGGGCCGGGGCGTACACAGGGACGGAGCAGCGTGTACACGGCGACAGCGTGTACACGGGGCGGGAAGTACACGTGGACGGGTCAGCGTGTACACGGGGACGGGTGTACACGTGGACGGGGTGTACACGGGGACGGGGCTGCGTGTACACTGGGACGGGGCAGCGTGTACGCGGGGGCGGGGTGTACACGGGGAAGGTAGTATACGTGGACGGGGCAGCATGTACACGGGGACGGTTCGTACACGGCGACGGGGCAACGTGTACACGGGAACGGGGTGTACACGGGGAAGGGGTGTACAAGGGGACGGTGTGTACACGGGGACGGGGTGTACACGGGGACGAGGAGTACACGGGGACGGGGCGTACACGGGGACGGGGCAGCGTGTACACGGGACGGGGGTGCACGGGGACGGGGTGTAAACGGGAACGGGGCTGCGTGTACACGGGGACGGGGCAGCGTGCACACGGGGATGGGGTGTACACGGGGACGGGGCATCGTGTACACGGGGACGGGGCATACACGGGTACGGGGTGTACACGGGGACGGGGTGTACACGGGGACGGGGTGTACACGGGGATGGGGAGTACACGAGGACGGGGAGTACACTGGGACGGGGTGTACACGGGGACGGGGCGTCGTGTACACAGGGACGGGGTGTACACGGGGACGGGGTGCACGCGGGGACGGGGCAGCGTGTACACGGGGACGGGGTATACACGGGGACGGGGTGTACACGGGGATGGGGAGTACACGGGGACGGGGAGTACACGGGGACGGGGTGTACACGGGGATGGGGCGTCGTGTACACGGCGACGGGGTGTACACGGGGACGGGGCTGCGTGTACACGGTGACGGGGCAGCGTGTACACGGGGACGGGGTGTACACGGGGATGGGGCATCGTGTACACTGGGACGTCGTTGCGTGTACACGGGGACGGGGTGTACACGGGGACGGGGTGTACACGGGGAAGGGGTGTACACGGGGACGGGGCATCGTGTACACGGGGACGGGGTTTACACGGGGACGGGGTGCACGCGGGGACGGGGCAGCGTGTACACGGGGACGGGGTATACACGGGGACGAGGTGTACACGGGGACGGGGTGTACACGTGGACGGGGTGTAACCGGGGACGAGGCAGCGTGTACACGGGGACGGGGCAGCTTGTACACGGGGACGGGGTGTACACGGGGACGGGGTGTACACGGGGACGGGGTGTACACGTGGACGTGGCTGCATGTACACGGGGACGGGGCATCGTGTACACGGGGACGGTGTGTACACGGGGTCGGGGTGTACACCGGGACGGGGCGTACACGGGGACGGGGCGTACAAGGGGACGGGGCAGCGTGTACACGGGGACGGGGTGTACACGTGGACGGGGTGTACACGGGGACGGGGTGTACAAGGGGACGGGGCTGCGTGTACACGGGGACGGGGTGTACACGGGGACGGGGTGTACACGGGGACGGGGAAGCTGTACACGGGGACGGGGCAGCGTGTACACAGGGACGGGGCAGCGTGTACGCGGGGACGGGGTGTACACGGGGACAGGTGTACACGGGGACGGGGTGTACACGGGGAAATGGTGTACACAGGGACGGGGCTGCGTGTACACGCGGACGGGGTGTACAAGGGGACGGGGTGTACACGAGGACGGGGCAGCGTGTACACGGGGACCGGGCAGCGTGTACACGGGGACGGGGTGTACACGGGGACGGGGTGTATACGGGGACGGCGCAGCGTGTACACGGGGACGTGGTGTACACGGGGCCGGGGCGTACACAGGGACGGAGCAGCGTTTACACGGCGACAGCGTGTACACGGGGACGGGAAGTACACGTGGACGGGTCAGCGTGTACACGGGGACGGGTGTACACGTGGACGGGGTGTACACGGGGACGGGGCTGTGTGTACACTGGGACGGGGCAGCATGTACGCGGGGGCGGGGTGTACACGGGGAAGGTAGTATACGTGGACGGGGCAGCATGTACACGGGGACGGTTCGTACACGGCGACGGGGCAACGTGTACACGGGAACGGGGTGTACACGGGAAAGGGGTGTACAAGGGGACGGTGTGTACACGGGGACGGGGTGTACACGGAGACGAGGAGTACACGGGGACGGGGCGTACACGGGGACGGGGCAGCGTGTACACGGGACGGGGTGCGCACGGGGACGGGGTGTAAACGGGAACGGGGCTGCGTGTACACGGGGACGGGGCAGCGTGCACACGGGGATGGGGTGTACACGGGGACGGGGCATCGTGTACACGGGGACGGGGCATACACGGGTACGGGGTGTACACGGGGACGGGGTGTACACTGGGACGGGGTGTACACGAGGATGGGGAGTACACGGGGACGGGGAGTACACTGGGACGGGGTGTACACGGGGACGGGGCGTCGTGTACACAGGGACGGGGTGTACACGGGGACGGGGTGCACGCGGGGACGGGGCAGCGTGTACACGGGGACGGGGTATACATGGGGACGGGGTGTACACGGGGATGGGGAGTACACGGGGACGGGGAGTACACGGGGACGGGGTGTACACGGGGATGGGGCGTCGTGTACACGGGGACGGGGTGTACACGGGGACGGGGCTGCGTGTACACGGTGACGGGGCAGCGTGTACACGGGGACGGGGTGTACACGGGGATGGGGCATCGTGTACACTGGGACGTCGTTGCGTGTACACGGGGACGGGATGTACACGGGGACGGGGCTGCGTGTACACGGGGACGAGGTGTACACGGGGACAGGGCGTACACGGGGACGGGGCGTACACGGGGACGGGGTGTACACCTGGACGGGGCTACGTGTACACGGGGACGGGGCAGCGTGTACACGGGGACGGGTTGTACACGGGGACGGGGTGTTCACGGGGACGGGGCAGCGTGTACACGGGGACGGGTCAGAGTGTACACGGGGACGGGGTGTACACGGGGACGGGGTGTATACGGGGACGGCGCAGCGTGTACACGGGGACGTGGTGTACACGGGGCCGGGGCGTACACAGGGACGGAGCAGCGTGTACACGGCGACAGCGTGTACACGGGGACGGGAAGTACACGTGGACGGGTCAGCGTGTACACGGGGACGGGTGTACACGTGGACGGGGTGTACACGGGGACGGGGCTGCGTGTACACTGGGACGGGGCAGCGTGTACGCGGGGGCGGGGTGTACACGGGGAAGGTAGTATACGTGGACGGGGCAGCATGTACACGGGGACGGTTCGTACACGGCGACGGGGCAACGTGTACACGGGAACGGGGTGTACACGGGGAAGGGGTGTACAAGGGGACGGTGTGTACACGGGGACGGGGTGTACACGGGGACGAGGAGTACACGGGGACGGGGCGTACACGGGGACGGGGCAGCGTGTACACGGGACGGGGGTGCACGGGGACGGGGTGTAAACGGGAACGGGGCTGCGTGTACACGGGGACGGGGCAGCGTGCACACGGGGATGGGGTGTACACGGGGACGGGGCATCGTGTACACGGGGACGGGGCATACACGGGTACGGGGTGTACACGGGGACGGGGTGTACGCGGGGACGGGGTGTACACGGGGATGGGGAGTACACGAGGACGGGGAGTACACTGGGACGGGGTGTACACGGGGACGGGGCGTCGTGTACACAGGGACGGGGTGTACACGGGGACGGGGTGCACGCGGGGACGGGGCAGCGTGTACACGGGGACGGGGTATACACGGGGACGGGGTGTACACGGGGATGGGGAGTACACGGGGACGGGGAGTACACGGGGACGGGGTGTACACGGGGATGGGGCGTCGTGTACACGGCGACGGGGTGTACACGGGGACGGGGCTGCGTGTACACGGTGACGGGGCAGCGTGTACACGGGGACGGGGTGTACACGGGGATGGGGCATCGTGTACACTGGGACGTCGTTGCGTGTACACGGGGACGGGGTGTACACGGGGACGGGGTGTACACGGGGAAGGGGTGTACACGGGGACGGGGCATCGTGTACACGGGGACGGGGTTTACACGGGGACGGGGTGCACGCGGGGACGGGGCAGCGTGTACACGGGGACGGGGTATACACGGGGACGAGGTGTACACGGGGACGGGGTGTACACGTGGACGGGGTGTAACCGGGGACGAGGCAGCGTGTACACGGGGACGGGGCAGCTTGTACACGGGGACGGGGTGTACACGGGGACGGGGTGTACACGGGGACGGGGTGTACACGTGGACGTGGCTGCATGTACACGGGGACGGGGCATCGTGTACACGGGGACGGTGTGTACACGGGGTCGGGGTGTACACCGGGACGGGGCGTACACGGGGACGGGGCGTACAAGGGGACGGGGCAGCGTGTACACGGGGACGGGGTGTACACGTGGACGGGGTGTACACGGGGACGGGGTGTACAAGGGGACGGGGCTGCGTGTACACGGGGACGGGGTGTACACGGGGACGGGGTGTACACGGGGACGGGGAAGCTGTACACGGGGACGGGGCAGCGTGTACACAGGGACGGGGCAGCGTGTACGCGGGGACGGGGTGTACACGGGGACAGGTGTACACGGGGACGGGGTGTACACGGGGAAATGGTGTACACAGGGACGGGGCTGCGTGTACACGCGGACGGGGTGTACAAGGGGACGGGGTGTACACGGGGACGGGGCAGCGTGTACACGGGGACCGGGCAGCGTGTACACGGGGACGGGGTGTACACGGGGACGGGGTGTATACGGGGACGGCGCAGCGTGTACACGGGGACGTGGTGTACACGGGGCCGGGGCGTACACAGGGACGGAGCAGCGTTTACACGGCGACAGCGTGTACACGGGGACGGGAAGTACACGTGGACGGGTCAGCGTGTACACGGGGACGGGTGTACACGTGGACGGGGTGTACACGGGGACGGGGCTGTGTGTACACTGGGACGGGGCAGCATGTACGCGGGGGCGGGGTGTACACGGGGAAGGTAGTATACGTGGACGGGGCAGCATGTACACGGGGACGGTTCGTACACGGCGACGGGGCAACGTGTACACGGGAACGGGGTGTACACGGGTACGGGGTGTACACGGGGACGGGGTGTACACGGGGACGGGGTGTACACGGGGATGGGGAGTACACGAGGACGGGGAGTACACTGGGACGGGGTGTACACGGGGACGGGGCGTCGTGTACACGGGGACGGGGCAGCGTGCACACGGGGATGGGGTGTACACGGGGACGGGGCATCGTGTACACGGGGACGGGGCATACACGGGTACGGGGTGTACACGGGGACGGGGTGTACACGGGGACGGGGTGTACACGGGGATGGGGAGTACACGAGGACGGGGAGTACACTGGGACGGGGTGTACACGGGGACGGGGCGTCGTGTACACAGGGACGGGGTGTACACGGGGACGGGGTGCACGCGGGGACGGGGCAGCGTGTACACGGGGACGGGGTATACACGGGGACGGGGTGTACACGGGGATGGGGAGTACACGGGGACGGGGAGTACACGGGGACGGGGTGTACACGGGGATGGGGCGTCGTGTACACGGCGACGGGGTGTACACGGGGACGGGGCTGCGTGTACACGGTGACGGGGCAGCGTGTACACGGGGACGGGGTGTACACGGGGATGGGGCATCGTGTACACTGGGACGTCGTTGCGTGTACACGGGGACGGGGTGTACACGGGGACGGGGTGTACACGGGGAAGGGGTGTACACGGGGACGGGGCATCGTGTACACGGGGACGGGGTTTACACGGGGACGGGGTGCACGCGGGGACGGGGCAGCGTGTACACGGGGACGGGGTATACACGGGGACGAGGTGTACACGGGGACGGGGTGTACACGTGGACGGGGTGTAACCGGGGACGAGGCAGCGTGTACACGGGGACGGGGCAGCTTGTACACGGGGACGGGGTGTACACGGGGACGGGGTGTACACGGGGACGGGGTGTACACGTGGACGTGGCTGCATGTACACGGGGACGGGGCATCGTGTACACGGGGACGGTGTGTACACGGGGTCGGGGTGTACACCGGGACGGGGCGTACACGGGGACGGGGCGTACAAGGGGACGGGGCAGCGTGTACACGGGGACGGGGTGTACACGTGGACGGGGTGTACACGGGGACGGGGTGTACAAGGGGACGGGGCTGCGTGTACACGGGGACGGGGTGTACACGGGGACGGGGTGTACACGGGGACGGGGAAGCTGTACACGGGGACGGGGCAGCGTGTACACAGGGACGGGGCAGCGTGTACGCGGGGACGGGGTGTACACGGGGACAGGTGTACACGGGGACGGGGTGTACACGGGGAAATGGTGTACACAGGGACGGGGCTGCGTGTACACGCGGACGGGGTGTACAAGGGGACGGGGTGTACACGAGGACGGGGCAGCGTGTACACGGGGACCGGGCAGCGTGTACACGGGGACGGGGTGTACACGGGGACGGGGTGTATACGGGGACGGCGCAGCGTGTACACGGGGACGTGGTGTACACGGGGCCGGGGCGTACACAGGGACGGAGCAGCGTTTACACGGCGACAGCGTGTACACGGGGACGGGAAGTACACGTGGACGGGTCAGCGTGTACACGGGGACGGGTGTACACGTGGACGGGGTGTACACGGGGACGGGGCTGTGTGTACACTGGGACGGGGCAGCATGTACGCGGGGGCGGGGTGTACACGGGGAAGGTAGTATACGTGGACGGGGCAGCATGTACACGGGGACGGTTCGTACACGGCGACGGGGCAACGTGTACACGGGAACGGGGTGTACACGGGGAAGGGGTGTACAAGGGGACGGTGTGTACACGGGGACGGGGTGTACACGGAGACGAGGAGTACACGGGGACGGGGCGTACACGGGGACGGGGCAGCGTGTACACGGGACGGGGTGCGCACGGGGACGGGGTGTAAACGGGAACGGGGCTGCGTGTACACGGGGACGGGGCAGCGTGCACACGGGGATGGGGTGTACACGGGGACGGGGCATCGTGTACACGGGGACGGGGCATACACGGGTACGGGGTGTACACGGGGACGGGGTGTACACTGGGACGGGGTGTACACGAGGATGGGGAGTACACGGGGACGGGGAGTACACTGGGACGGGGTGTACACGGGGACGGGGCGTCGTGTACACAGGGACGGGGTGTACACGGGGACGGGGTGCACGCGGGGACGGGGCAGCGTGTACACGGGGACGGGGTATACATGGGGACGGGGTGTACACGGGGATGGGGAGTACACGGGGACGGGGAGTACACGGGGACGGGGTGTACACGGGGATGGGGCGTCGTGTACACGGGGACGGGGTGTACACGGGGACGGGGCTGCGTGTACACGGTGACGGGGCAGCGTGTACACGGGGACGGGGTGTACACGGGGATGGGGCATCGTGTACACTGGGACGTCGTTGCGTGTACACGGGGACGGGATGTACACGGGGACGGGGCTGCGTGTACACGGGGACGAGGTGTACACGGGGACAGGGCGTACACGGGGACGGGGCGTACACGGGGACGGGGTGTACACCTGGACGGGGCTACGTGTACACGGGGACGGGGCAGCGTGTACACGGGGACGGGTTGTACACGGGGACGGGGTGTTCACGGGGACGGGGCAGCGTGTACACGGGGACGGGTCAGAGTGTACACGGGGACGGGGTGTACACGGGGACGGGGTGTATACGGGGACGGCGCAGCGTGTACACGGGGACGTGGTGTACACGGGGCCGGGGCGTACACAGGGACGGAGCAGCGTGTACACGGCGACAGCGTGTACACGGGGACGGGAAGTACACGTGGACGGGTCAGCGTGTACACGGGGACGGGTGTACACGTGGACGGGGTGTACACGGGGACGGGGCTGCGTGTACACTGGGACGGGGCAGCGTGTACGCGGGGGCGGGGTGTACACGGGGAAGGTAGTATACGTGGACGGGGCAGCATGTACACGGGGACGGTTCGTACACGGCGACGGGGCAACGTGTACACGGGAACGGGGTGTACACGGGGAAGGGGTGTACAAGGGGACGGTGTGTACACGGGGACGGGGTGTACACGGGGACGAGGAGTACACGGGGACGGGGCGTACACGGGGACGGGGCAGCGTGTACACGGGACGGGGGTGCACGGGGACGGGGTGTAAACGGGAACGGGGCTGCGTGTACACGGGGACGGGGCAGCGTGCACACGGGGATGGGGTGTACACGGGGACGGGGCATCGTGTACACGGGGACGGGGCATACACGGGTACGGGGTGTACACGGGGACGGGGTGTACGCGGGGACGGGGTGTACACGGGGATGGGGAGTACACGAGGACGGGGAGTACACTGGGACGGGGTGTACACGGGGACGGGGCGTCGTGTACACAGGGACGGGGTGTACACGGGGACGGGGTGCACGCGGGGACGGGGCAGCGTGTACACGGGGACGGGGTATACACGGGGACGGGGTGTACACGGGGATGGGGAGTACACGGGGACGGGGAGTACACGGGGACGGGGTGTACACGGGGATGGGGCGTCGTGTACACGGCGACGGGGTGTACACGGGGACGGGGCTGCGTGTACACGGTGACGGGGCAGCGTGTACACGGGGACGGGGTGTACACGGGGATGGGGCATCGTGTACACTGGGACGTCGTTGCGTGTACACGGGGACGGGGTGTACACGGGGACGGGGTGTACACGGGGAAGGGGTGTACACGGGGACGGGGCATCGTGTACACGGGGACGGGGTTTACACGGGGACGGGGTGCACGCGGGGACGGGGCAGCGTGTACACGGGGACGGGGTATACACGGGGACGAGGTGTACACGGGGACGGGGTGTACACGTGGACGGGGTGTAACCGGGGACGAGGCAGCGTGTACACGGGGACGGGGCAGCTTGTACACGGGGACGGGGTGTACACGGGGACGGGGTGTACACGGGGACGGGGTGTACACGTGGACGTGGCTGCATGTACACGGGGACGGGGCATCGTGTACACGGGGACGGTGTGTACACGGGGTCGGGGTGTACACCGGGACGGGGCGTACACGGGGACGGGGCGTACAAGGGGACGGGGCAGCGTGTACACGGGGACGGGGTGTACACGTGGACGGGGTGTACACGGGGACGGGGTGTACAAGGGGACGGGGCTGCGTGTACACGGGGACGGGGTGTACACGGGGACGGGGTGTACACGGGGACGGGGAAGCTGTACACGGGGACGGGGCAGCGTGTACACAGGGACGGGGCAGCGTGTACGCGGGGACGGGGTGTACACGGGGACAGGTGTACACGGGGACGGGGTGTACACGGGGAAATGGTGTACACAGGGACGGGGCTGCGTGTACACGCGGACGGGGTGTACAAGGGGACGGGGTGTACACGGGGACGGGGCAGCGTGTACACGGGGACCGGGCAGCGTGTACACGGGGACGGGGTGTACACGGGGACGGGGTGTATACGGGGACGGCGCAGCGTGTACACGGGGACGTGGTGTACACGGGGCCGGGGCGTACACAGGGACGGAGCAGCGTTTACACGGCGACAGCGTGTACACGGGGACGGGAAGTACACGTGGACGGGTCAGCGTGTACACGGGGACGGGTGTACACGTGGACGGGGTGTACACGGGGACGGGGCTGTGTGTACACTGGGACGGGGCAGCATGTACGCGGGGGCGGGGTGTACACGGGGAAGGTAGTATACGTGGACGGGGCAGCATGTACACGGGGACGGTTCGTACACGGCGACGGGGCAACGTGTACACGGGAACGGGGTGTACACGGGGAAGGGGTGTACAAGGGGACGGTGTGTACACGGGGACGGGGTGTACACGGAGACGAGGAGTACACGGGGACGGGGCGTACACGGGGACGGGGCAGCGTGTACACGGGACGGGGTGCGCACGGGGACGGGGTGTAAACGGGAACGGGGCTGCGTGTACACGGGGACGGGGCAGCGTGCACACGGGGATGGGGTGTACACGGGGACGGGGCATCGTGTACACGGGGACGGGGCATACACGGGTACGGGGTGTACACGGGGACGGGGTGTACACTGGGACGGGGTGTACACGAGGATGGGGAGTACACGGGGACGGGGAGTACACTGGGACGGGGTGTACACGGGGACGGGGCGTCGTGTACACAGGGACGGGGTGTACACGGGGACGGGGTGCACGCGGGGACGGGGCAGCGTGTACACGGGGACGGGGTATACATGGGGACGGGGTGTACACGGGGATGGGGAGTACACGGGGACGGGGAGTACACGGGGACGGGGTGTACACGGGGATGGGGCGTCGTGTACACGGGGACGGGGTGTACACGGGGACGGGGCTGCGTGTACACGGTGACGGGGCAGCGTGTACACGGGGACGGGGTGTACACGGGGATGGGGCATCGTGTACACTGGGACGTCGTTGCGTGTACACGGGGACGGGATGTACACGGGGACGGGGCTGCGTGTACACGGGGACGAGGTGTACACGGGGACGGGGTGTACACGGGGAAGGGGTGTACACGGGGACGGGGCATCGTGTACACGGGGACGGGGTTTACACGGGGACGGGGTTTACACGGGGACGGGGTGCACGCGGGGACGGGGCAGCGTGTACACGTGGACGGGGTATACACGGGGACGAGGTGTACACGGGGACGGGGTGTACACGTGGACGGGGTGTAACCGAGGACGAGGCAGCGTGTACACGGGGACGGGGCAGCTTGTACACGGGGACGGGGTGTACACGGGGACGGGGTGTACACGGGGACGTGGCTGCATGTACACGGGGACGGGGCATCGTGTACACGGGGACGGTGTGTACACGGGGTCGGGGTGTACACCGGGACGGGGCGTACACGGGGACGGGGCGTACAAGGGGACGGGGCAGCGTGTACACGGGGACGGGGTGTACACGTGGACGGGGTGTACACGGGGACGGGGTGTACAAGGGGACGGGGCTGCGTGTACACGGGGACGGGGTGTACACGGGGACGGGGTGTACACGGGGACGGGGAAGCTGTACACGGGGACGGGGCAGCGTGTACACAGGGACGGGGCTGCGTGTACGCGGGGACGGGGTGTACACGGGGACAGGTGTACACGGGGACGGGGTGTACACGGGGAAATGGTGTACACAGGGACGGGGCTGCGTGTACACGGGGACGGGGTGTACAAGGGGACGGGGTGTACACGGGGACGGGGTGTACAAGAGGACGGGGTGTACACGGGGACGGGCATTGTGTACACGGGGACGAGGTGTACACGGGGACGTGGTGTACGAGGGGATGGGGCAGCGTGTACACGGGGACGGGGTGTACACGGGGACGGGGTGTTCACGGGGACGGGGCAGCGTGTACACGGGGACGGGGCAACGTGTACACGGACACGGGGTGTACACGGGGACGGGGTGTACACGGGGACAGGACGTACACGGGGACGGGGCGTACACGGTCACGGGGCAGCGTGTACACGGGGAAGGGTGTACACGGGGACGGTTCGTACACGGCGACGGGGCAACATGTACACGGGGACGGGTTGTACACGGGGACGGGGTGTACAAGGGGACGGGGCTGCGTGTACACGGGGACGGGGTGTACACGTGGACGGGGTGTACACGGGGACGGGGTGTACAAGGGGACGGGGCTGCGTGTACACGGGGACGGGGTGTACACGGGGACGGGGTGTACACGGGGACGGGGAAGCTGTACACGGGGACGGGGCAGCGTGTACACAGGGACGGGGCAGCGTGTACGCGGGGACGGGGTGTACACGGGGACAGGTGTACACGGGGACGGGGTGTACACGGGGAAATGGTGTACACAGGGACGGGGCTGCGTGTACACGGGGACGGGGTGTACAAGGGGACGGGGTGTACACGGGGACGGGGTGTACAAGAGGACGGGGTGTACACGGGGACGGGCATTGTGTACACGGGGACGAGGTGTACACGGGGACGTGGTGTACGAGGGGATGGGGCAGCGTGTACACGGGGACGGGGTGTACACGGGGACGGGGTGTTCACGGGGACGGGGCAGCGTGTACACGGGGACGGGGCAACGTGTACACGGACACGGGGTGTACACGGGGACGGGGTGTACACGGGGACAGGACGTACACGGGGACGGGGCGTACACGGTCACGGGGCAGCGTGTACACGGGGAAGGGTGTACACGGGGACGGTTCGTACACGGCGACGGGGCAACATGTACACGGGGACGGGTTGTACACGGGGACGGGGTGTACAAGGGGACGGGGTGTAAACGGGGACGGGGTGGACACGGGGACGGGGCTGCGTGTACACGGGACGGGGTGTGCACGGGGACGGGGTGTAAACGGGGACGGGGTGTACAAGGGGACGGGGTGTACACGGGGACGAGAAGTACACGGGGACGGGGCGTACTCGGGGACGGGGCGTACACGGGGACGGGGCAGCGTGTACACGGGCCGCGGTGTGCACGGGGACGGGGTGCACACGGGTACGGGGCTGCGTGTACACGGGGACGGGGCATACACGGGTACGGGGTGTACACGGGGACGGGGTGTACACGGGAACGGGGTTTACACGGGGATGGGGTGTACGCGGGGACGGGGAGTACACGGGGACGGGGTGTACACGGGGACGGGGCTGTGTGTAAACGGGGACGGGGCTACGTGTACACGGTGACGGGGCAGCGTGTACACGGGGAAGGGGTGTACACGGGGTTGGGGCATCGTGTACACTGGGACGTGGTTGCGTGTACACGGGGACGGGGCAGCGTGTACACGGGGACGGGGTGTACACGGGGACGGGGTGTACACCTGGACGGGGCTACGTGTACACGGGGACGGGGCAGCGTGTACACGGGGACGGGTTGTACACGGGGACGGGGTGTTCACGGGGACGGGGCAGCGTGTACACGGGGACGGGTCAGAGTGTACACGGGGACGGGTGTACACGGGGACGGGTTGTACACGGGGACGGGGCGTACACGGGGACGGGGCGTACACGGGGACGTGGCTGCGTGTACAGGGGGACGGGGCAACGTGTATACGGACACGGGGTGTACACGGGGACGGGTTGTACACGGGGACAGGGCGTACACGGGGACGGGGCGTACACGGGGACGGGGTGTACACCTGGACGGGGCTACGTGTACACGGGGACGGGGCAGCGTGTACACGGGGACGGGTTGTACACGGGGACGGGGTGTTCACGGGGACGGGGCAGCGTGTACACGGGGACGGGTCAGAGTGTACACGGGGACGGGGTGTACACGGGGACGGGGTGTATACGGGGACGGCGCAGCGTGTACACGGGGACGTGGTGTACACGGGGCCGGGGCGTACACAGGGACGGAGCAGCGTGTACACGGCGACAGCGTGTACACGGGGACGGGAAGTACACGTGGACGGGTCAGCGTGTACACGGGGACGGGGCATACACGGGTACGGGGTGTACACGGGGACGGGGTGTACACGGGGACGGGGTGTACACGGGGATGGGGAGTACACGAGGACGGGGAGTACACTGGGACGGGGTGTACACGGGGACGGGGCGTCGTGTACACAGGGACGGGGTGTACACGGGGACGGGGTGCACGCGGGGACGGGGCAGCGTGTACACGGGGACGGGGTATACACGGGGACGGGGTGTACACGGGGATGGGGAGTACACGGGGACGGGGAGTACACGGGGACGGGGTGTACACGGGGATGGGGCGTCGTGTACACGGCGACGGGGTGTACACGGGGACGGGGCTGCGTGTACACGGTGACGGGGCAGCGTGTACACGGGGACGGGGTGTACACGGGGATGGGGCATCGTGTACACTGGGACGTCGTTGCGTGTACACGGGGACGGGGTGTACACGGGGACGGGGTGTACACGGGGAAGGGGTGTACACGGGGACGGGGCATCGTGTACACGGGGACGGGGTTTACACGGGGACGGGGTGCACGCGGGGACGGGGCAGCGTGTACACGGGGACGGGGTATACACGGGGACGAGGTGTACACGGGGACGGGGTGTACACGTGGACGGGGTGTAACCGGGGACGAGGCAGCGTGTACACGGGGACGGGGCAGCTTGTACACGGGGACGGGGTGTACACGGGGACGGGGTGTACACGGGGACGGGGTGTACACGTGGACGTGGCTGCATGTACACGGGGACGGGGCATCGTGTACACGGGGACGGTGTGTACACGGGGTCGGGGTGTACACCGGGACGGGGCGTACACGGGGACGGGGCGTACAAGGGGACGGGGCAGCGTGTACACGGGGACGGGGTGTACACGTGGACGGGGTGTACACGGGGACGGGGTGTACAAGGGGACGGGGCTGCGTGTACACGGGGACGGGGTGTACACGGGGACGGGGTGTACACGGGGACGGGGAAGCTGTACACGGGGACGGGGCAGCGTGTACACAGGGACGGGGCAGCGTGTACGCGGGGACGGGGTGTACACGGGGACAGGTGTACACGGGGACGGGGTGTACACGGGGAAATGGTGTACACAGGGACGGGGCTGCGTGTACACGCGGACGGGGTGTACAAGGGGACGGGGTGTACACGAGGACGGGGCAGCGTGTACACGGGGACCGGGCAGCGTGTACACGGGGACGGGGTGTACACGGGGACGGGGTGTATACGGGGACGGCGCAGCGTGTACACGGGGACGTGGTGTACACGGGGCCGGGGCGTACACAGGGACGGAGCAGCGTTTACACGGCGACAGCGTGTACACGGGGACGGGAAGTACACGTGGACGGGTCAGCGTGTACACGGGGACGGGTGTACACGTGGACGGGGTGTACACGGGGACGGGGCTGTGTGTACACTGGGACGGGGCAGCATGTACGCGGGGGCGGGGTGTACACGGGGAAGGTAGTATACGTGGACGGGGCAGCATGTACACGGGGACGGTTCGTACACGGCGACGGGGCAACGTGTACACGGGAACGGGGTGTACACGGGGAAGGGGTGTACAAGGGGACGGTGTGTACACGGGGACGGGGTGTACACGGAGACGAGGAGTACACGGGGACGGGGCGTACACGGGGACGGGGCAGCGTGTACACGGGACGGGGTGCGCACGGGGACGGGGTGTAAACGGGAACGGGGCTGCGTGTACACGGTGACGGGGCAGCGTGTACACGGGGACGGGGTGTACACGGGGATGGGGCATCGTGTACACTGGGACGTCGTTGCGTGTACACGGGGACGGGGTGTACACGGGGACGGGGTGTACACGGGGAAGGGGTGTACACGGGGACGGGGCATCGTGTACACGGGGACGGGGTTTACACGGGGACGGGGTGCACGCGGGGACGGGGCAGCGTGTACACGGGGACGGGGTATACACGGGGACGAGGTGTACACGGGGACGGGGTGTACACGTGGACGGGGTGTAACCGGGGACGAGGCAGCGTGTACACGGGGACGGGGCAGCTTGTACACGGGGACGGGGTGTACACGGGGACGGGGTGTACACGGGGACGGGGTGTACACGTGGACGTGGCTGCATGTACACGGGGACGGGGCATCGTGTACACGGGGACGGTGTGTACACGGGGTCGGGGTGTACACCGGGACGGGGCGTACACGGGGACGGGGCGTACAAGGGGACGGGGCAGCGTGTACACGGGGACGGGGTGTACACGTGGACGGGGTGTACACGGGGACGGGGTGTACAAGGGGACGGGGCTGCGTGTACACGGGGACGGGGTGTACACGGGGACGGGGTGTACACGGGGACGGGGAAGCTGTACACGGGGACGGGGCAGCGTGTACACAGGGACGGGGCAGCGTGTACGCGGGGACGGGGTGTACACGGGGACAGGTGTACACGGGGACGGGGTGTACACGGGGAAATGGTGTACACAGGGACGGGGCTGCGTGTACACGCGGACGGGGTGTACAAGGGGACGGGGTGTACACGAGGACGGGGCAGCGTGTACACGGGGACCGGGCAGCGTGTACACGGGGACGGGGTGTACACGGGGACGGGGTGTATACGGGGACGGCGCAGCGTGTACACGGGGACGTGGTGTACACGGG
Organism: Rhinoraja longicauda; assembly: GCF_053455715.1. NCBI lineage: Eukaryota > Metazoa > Chordata > Chondrichthyes > Rajiformes > Arhynchobatidae > Rhinoraja > Rhinoraja longicauda. Next base: position 27,422 of record NW_027601368.1, read on the forward strand.
GCCGGGGCGTACACAGGGACGGAGCAGCGTTTACACGGCGACAGCGTGTACACGGGGACGGGAAGTACACGTGGACGGGTCAGCGTGTACACGGGGACGGGTGTACACGTGGACGGGGTGTACACGGGGACGGGGCTGTGTGTACACTGGGACGGGGCAGCATGTACGCGGGGGCGGGGTGTACACGGGGAAGGTAGTATACGTGGACGGGGCAGCATGTACACGGGGACGGTTCGTACACGGCGACGGGGCAACGTGTACACGGGAACGGGGTGTACACGGGGAAGGGGTGTACAAGGGGACGGTGTGTACACGGGGACGGGGTGTACACGGAGACGAGGAGTACACGGGGACGGGGCGTACACGGGGACGGGGCAGCGTGTACACGGGACGGGGTGCGCACGGGGACGGGGTGTAAACGGGAACGGGGCTGCGTGTACACGGTGACGGGGCAGCGTGTACACGGGGACGGGGTGTACACGGGGATGGGGCATCGTGTACACTGGGACGTCGTTGCGTGTACACGGGGACGGGGTGTACACGGGGACGGGGTGTACACGGGGAAGGGGTGTACACGGGGACGGGGCATCGTGTACACGGGGACGGGGTTTACACGGGGACGGGGTGCACGCGGGGACGGGGCAGCGTGTACACGGGGACGGGGTATACACGGGGACGAGGTGTACACGGGGACGGGGTGTACACGTGGACGGGGTGTAACCGGGGACGAGGCAGCGTGTACACGGGGACGGGGCAGCTTGTACACGGGGACGGGGTGTACACGGGGACGGGGTGTACACGGGGACGGGGTGTACACGTGGACGTGGCTGCATGTACACGGGGACGGGGCATCGTGTACACGGGGACGGTGTGTACACGGGGTCGGGGTGTACACCGGGACGGGGCGTACACGGGGACGGGGCGTACAAGGGGACGGGGCAGCGTGTACACGGGGACGGGGTGTACACGTGGACGGGGTGTACACGGGGACGGGGTGTACAAGGGGACGGGGCTGCGTGTACACGGGGACGGGGTGTACACGGGGACGGGGTGTACACGGGGACGGGGAAGCTGTACACGGGGACGGGGCAGCGTGTACACAGGGACGGGGCAGCGTGTACGCGGGGACGGGGTGTACACGGGGACAGGTGTACACGGGGACGGGGTGTACACGGGGAAATGGTGTACACAGGGACGGGGCTGCGTGTACACGCGGACGGGGTGTACAAGGGGACGGGGTGTACACGAGGACGGGGCAGCGTGTACACGGGGACCGGGCAGCGTGTACACGGGGACGGGGTGTACACGGGGACGGGGTGTATACGGGGACGGCGCAGCGTGTACACGGGGACGTGGTGTACACGGGGCCGGGGCGTACACAGGGACGGAGCAGCGTTTACACGGCGACAGCGTGTACACGGGGACGGGAAGTACACGTGGACGGGTCAGCGTGTACACGGGGACGGGTGTACACGTGGACGGGGTGTACACGGGGACGGGGCTGTGTGTACACTGGGACGGGGCAGCATGTACGCGGGGGCGGGGTGTACACGGGGAAGGTAGTATACGTGGACGGGGCAGCATGTACACGGGGACGGTTCGTACACGGCGACGGGGCAACGTGTACACGGGAACGGGGTGTACACGGGGAAGGGGTGTACAAGGGGACGGTGTGTACACGGGGACGGGGTGTACACGGAGACGAGGAGTACACGGGGACGGGGCGTACACGGGGACGGGGCAGCGTGTACACGGGACGGGGTGCGCACGGGGACGGGGTGTAAACGGGAACGGGGCTGCGTGTACACGGGGACGGGGCAGCGTGCACACGGGGATGGGGTGTACACGGGGACGGGGCATCGTGTACACGGGGACGGGGCATACACGGGTACGGGGTGTACACGGGGACGGGGTGTACACTGGGACGGGGTGTACACGAGGATGGGGAGTACACGGGGACGGGGAGTACACTGGGACGGGGTGTACACGGGGACGGGGCGTCGTGTACACAGGGACGGGGTGTACACGGGGACGGGGTGCACGCGGGGACGGGGCAGCGTGTACACGGGGACGGGGTATACATGGGGACGGGGTGTACACGGGGATGGGGAGTACACGGGGACGGGGAGTACACGGGGACGGGGTGTACACGGGGATGGGGCGTCGTGTACACGGGGACGGGGTGTACACGGGGACGGGGCTGCGTGTACACGGTGACGGGGCAGCGTGTACACGGGGACGGGGTGTACACGGGGATGGGGCATCGTGTACACTGGGACGTCGTTGCGTGTACACGGGGACGGGATGTACACGGGGACGGGGCTGCGTGTACACGGGGACGAGGTGTACACGGGGACGGGGTGTACACGGGGAAGGGGTGTACACGGGGACGGGGCATCGTGTACACGGGGACGGGGTTTACACGGGGACGGGGTTTACACGGGGACGGGGTGCACGCGGGGACGGGGCAGCGTGTACACGTGGACGGGGTATACACGGGGACGAGGTGTACACGGGGACGGGGTGTACACGTGGACGGGGTGTAACCGAGGACGAGGCAGCGTGTACACGGGGACGGGGCAGCTTGTACACGGGGACGGGGTGTACACGGGGACGGGGTGTACACGGGGACGTGGCTGCATGTACACGGGGACGGGGCATCGTGTACACGGGGACGGTGTGTACACGGGGTCGGGGTGTACACCGGGACGGGGCGTACACGGGGACGGGGCGTACAAGGGGACGGGGCAGCGTGTACACGGGGACGGGGTGTACACGTGGACGGGGTGTACACGGGGACGGGGTGTACAAGGGGACGGGGCTGCGTGTACACGGGGACGGGGTGTACACGGGGACGGGGTGTACACGGGGACGGGGAAGCTGTACACGGGGACGGGGCAGCGTGTACACAGGGACGGGGCTGCGTGTACGCGGGGACGGGGTGTACACGGGGACAGGTGTACACGGGGACGGGGTGTACACGGGGAAATGGTGTACACAGGGACGGGGCTGCGTGTACACGGGGACGGGGTGTACAAGGGGACGGGGTGTACACGGGGACGGGGTGTACAAGAGGACGGGGTGTACACGGGGACGGGCATTGTGTACACGGGGACGAGGTGTACACGGGGACGTGGTGTACGAGGGGATGGGGCAGCGTGTACACGGGGACGGGGTGTACACGGGGACGGGGTGTTCACGGGGACGGGGCAGCGTGTACACGGGGACGGGGCAACGTGTACACGGACACGGGGTGTACACGGGGACGGGGTGTACACGGGGACAGGACGTACACGGGGACGGGGCGTACACGGTCACGGGGCAGCGTGTACACGGGGAAGGGTGTACACGGGGACGGTTCGTACACGGCGACGGGGCAACATGTACACGGGGACGGGTTGTACACGGGGACGGGGTGTACAAGGGGACGGGGTGTAAACGGGGACGGGGTGGACACGGGGACGGGGCTGCGTGTACACGGGACGGGGTGTGCACGGGGACGGGGTGTAAACGGGGACGGGGTGTACAAGGGGACGGGGTGTACACGGGGACGAGAAGTACACGGGGACGGGGCGTACTCGGGGACGGGGCGTACACGGGGACGGGGCAGCGTGTACACGGGCCGCGGTGTGCACGGGGACGGGGTGCACACGGGTACGGGGCTGCGTGTACACGGGGACGGGGCATACACGGGTACGGGGTGTACACGGGGACGGGGTGTACACGGGAACGGGGTTTACACGGGGATGGGGTGTACGCGGGGACGGGGAGTACACGGGGACGGGGTGTACACGGGGACGGGGCTGTGTGTAAACGGGGACGGGGCTACGTGTACACGGTGACGGGGCAGCGTGTACACGGGGAAGGGGTGTACACGGGGTTGGGGCATCGTGTACACTGGGACGTGGTTGCGTGTACACGGGGACGGGGCAGCGTGTACACGGGGACGGGGTGTACACGGGGACGGGGTGTACACCTGGACGGGGCTACGTGTACACGGGGACGGGGCAGCGTGTACACGGGGACGGGTTGTACACGGGGACGGGGTGTTCACGGGGACGGGGCAGCGTGTACACGGGGACGGGTCAGAGTGTACACGGGGACGGGTGTACACGGGGACGGGTTGTACACGGGGACGGGGCGTACACGGGGACGGGGCGTACACGGGGACGTGGCTGCGTGTACAGGGGGACGGGGCAACGTGTATACGGACACGGGGTGTACACGGGGACGGGTTGTACACGGGGACAGGGCGTACACGGGGACGGGGCGTACACGGGGACGGGGTGTACACCTGGACGGGGCTACGTGTACACGGGGACGGGGCAGCGTGTACACGGGGACGGGTTGTACACGGGGACGGGGTGTTCACGGGGACGGGGCAGCGTGTACACGGGGACGGGTCAGAGTGTACACGGGGACGGGGTGTACACGGGGACGGGGTGTATACGGGGACGGCGCAGCGTGTACACGGGGACGTGGTGTACACGGGGCCGGGGCGTACACAGGGACGGAGCAGCGTGTACACGGCGACAGCGTGTACACGGGGACGGGAAGTACACGTGGACGGGTCAGCGTGTACACGGGGACGGGGCATACACGGGTACGGGGTGTACACGGGGACGGGGTGTACACGGGGACGGGGTGTACACGGGGATGGGGAGTACACGAGGACGGGGAGTACACTGGGACGGGGTGTACACGGGGACGGGGCGTCGTGTACACAGGGACGGGGTGTACACGGGGACGGGGTGCACGCGGGGACGGGGCAGCGTGTACACGGGGACGGGGTATACACGGGGACGGGGTGTACACGGGGATGGGGAGTACACGGGGACGGGGAGTACACGGGGACGGGGTGTACACGGGGATGGGGCGTCGTGTACACGGCGACGGGGTGTACACGGGGACGGGGCTGCGTGTACACGGTGACGGGGCAGCGTGTACACGGGGACGGGGTGTACACGGGGATGGGGCATCGTGTACACTGGGACGTCGTTGCGTGTACACGGGGACGGGGTGTACACGGGGACGGGGTGTACACGGGGAAGGGGTGTACACGGGGACGGGGCATCGTGTACACGGGGACGGGGTTTACACGGGGACGGGGTGCACGCGGGGACGGGGCAGCGTGTACACGGGGACGGGGTATACACGGGGACGAGGTGTACACGGGGACGGGGTGTACACGTGGACGGGGTGTAACCGGGGACGAGGCAGCGTGTACACGGGGACGGGGCAGCTTGTACACGGGGACGGGGTGTACACGGGGACGGGGTGTACACGGGGACGGGGTGTACACGGGGACGTGGCTGCATGTACACGGGGACGGGGCATCGTGTACACGGGGACGGTGTGTACACGGGGTCGGGGTGTACACCGGGACGGGGCGTACACGGGGACGGGGCGTACAAGGGGACGGGGCAGCGTGTACACGGGGACGGGGTGTACACGTGGACGGGGTGTACACGGGGACGGGGTGTACAAGGGGACGGGGCTGCGTGTACACGGGGACGGGGTGTACACGGGGACGGGGCGTCGTGTACACAGGGACGGGGTGTACACGGGGACGGGGTGCACGCGGGGACGGGGCAGCGTGTACACGGGGACGGGGTATACACGGGGACGGGGTGTACACGGGGATGGGGAGTACACGGGGACGGGGAGTACACGGGGACGGGGTGTACACGGGGATGGGGCGTCGTGTACACGGCGACGGGGTGTACACGGGGACGGGGCTGCGTGTACACGGTGACGGGGCAGCGTGTACACGGGGACGGGGTGTACACGGGGATGGGGCATCGTGTACACTGGGACGTCGTTGCGTGTACACGGGGACGGGGTGTACACGGGGACGGGGTGTACACGGGGAAGGGGTGTACACGGGGACGGGGCATCGTGTACACGGGGACGGGGTTTACACGGGGACGGGGTGCACGCGGGGACGGGGCAGCGTGTACACGGGGACGGGGTATACACGGGGACGAGGTGTACACGGGGACGGGGTGTACACGTGGACGGGGTGTAACCGGGGACGAGGCAGCGTGTACACGGGGACGGGGCAGCTTGTACACGGGGACGGGGTGTACACGGGGACGGGGTGTACACGGGGACGGGGTGTACACGGGGACGTGGCTGCATGTACACGGGGACGGGGCATCGTGTACACGGGGACGGTGTGTACACGGGGTCGGGGTGTACACCGGGACGGGGCGTACACGGGGACGGGGCGTACAAGGGGACGGGGCAGCGTGTACACGGGGACGGGGTGTACACGTGGACGGGGTGTACACGGGGACGGGGTGTACAAGGGGACGGGGCTGCGTGTACACGGGGACGGGGTGTACACGGGGACGGGGTGTACACGGGGACGGGGAAGCTGTACACGGGGACGGGGCAGCGTGTACACAGGGACGGGGCAGCGTGTACGCGGGGACGGGGTGTACACGGGGACAGGTGTACACGGGGACGGGGTGTACACGGGGAAATGGTGTACACAGGGACGGGGCTGCGTGTACACGCGGACGGGGTGTACAAGGGGACGGGGTGTACACGAGGACGGGGCAGCGTGTACACGGGGACCGGGCAGCGTGTACACGGGGACGGGGTGTACACGGGGACGGGGTGTATACGGGGACGGCGCAGCGTGTACACGGGGACGTGGTGTACACGGGGCCGGGGCGTACACAGGGACGGAGCAGCGTTTACACGGCGACAGCGTGTACACGGGGACGGGAAGTACACGTGGACGGGTCAGCGTGTACACGGGGACGGGTGTACACGTGGACGGGGTGTACACGGGGACGGGGCTGTGTGTACACTGGGACGGGGCAGCATGTACGCGGGGGCGGGGTGTACACGGGGAAGGTAGTATACGTGGACGGGGCAGCATGTACACGGGGACGGTTCGTACACGGCGACGGGGCAACGTGTACACGGGAACGGGGTGTACACGGGGAAGGGGTGTACAAGGGGACGGTGTGTACACGGGGACGGGGTGTACACGGAGACGAGGAGTACACGGGGACGGGGCGTACACGGGGACGGGGCAGCGTGTACACGGGACGGGGTGCGCACGGGGACGGGGTGTAAACGGGAACGGGGCTGCGTGTACACGGGGACGGGGCAGCGTGCACACGGGGATGGGGTGTACACGGGGACGGGGCATCGTGTACACGGGGACGGGGCATACACGGGTACGGGGTGTACACGGGGACGGGGTGTACACTGGGACGGGGTGTACACGAGGATGGGGAGTACAAGGGGACGGGGAGTACACTGGGACGGGGTGTACACGGGGACGGGGCGTCGTGTACACAGGGACGGGGTGTACACGGGGACGGGGTGCACGCGGGGACGGGGCAGCGTGTACACGGGGACGGGGTATACACGGGGACGGGGTGTACACGGGGATGGGGAGTACACGGGGACGGGGAGTACACGGGGACGGGGTGTACACGGGGATGGGGCGTCGTGTACACGGGGACGGGGTGTACACGGGGACGGGGCTGCGTGTACACGGTGACGGGGCAGCGTGTACACGGGGACGGGGTGTACACGGGGATGGGGCATCGTGTACACTGGGACGTCGTTGCGTGTACACGGGGACGGGATGTACACGGGGACGGGGCTGCGTGTACACGGGGACGAGGTGTACACGGGGACGGGGTGTACACGGGGAAGGGGTGTACACGGGGACGGGGCATCGTGTACACGGGGACGGGGTTTACACGGGGACGGGGTTTACACGGGGACGGGGTGCACGCGGGGACGGGGCAGCGTGTACACGTGGACGGGGTATACACGGGGACGAGGTGTACACGGGGACGGGGTGTACACGTGGACGGGGTGTAACCGAGGACGAGGCAGCGTGTACACGGGGACGGGGCAGCTTGTACACGGGGACGGGGTGTACACGGGGACGGGGTGTACACGGGGACGTGGCTGCATGTACACGGGGACGGGGCATCGTGTACACGGGGACGGTGTGTACACGGGGTCGGGGTGTACACCGGGACGGGGCGTACACGGGGACGGGGCGTACAAGGGGACGGGGCAGCGTGTACACGGGGACGGGGTGTACACGTGGACGGGGTGTACACGGGGACGGGGTGTACAAGGGGACGGGGCTGCGTGTACACGGGGACGGGGTGTACACGGGGACGGGGTGTACACGGGGACGGGGAAGCTGTACACGGGGACGGGGCAGCGTGTACACAGGGACGGGGCTGCGTGTACGCGGGGACGGGGTGTACACGGGGACAGGTGTACACGGGGACGGGGTGTACACGGGGAAATGGTGTACACAGGGACGGGGCTGCGTGTACACGGGGACGGGGTGTACAAGGGGACGGGGTGTACACGGGGACGGGGTGTACAAGAGGACGGGGTGTACACGGGGACGGGCATTGTGTACACGGGGACGAGGTGTACACGGGGACGTGGTGTACGAGGGGATGGGGCAGCGTGTACACGGGGACGGGGTGTACACGGGGACGGGGTGTTCACGGGGACGGGGCAGCGTGTACACGGGGACGGGGCAACGTGTACACGGACACGGGGTGTACACGGGGACGGGGTGTACACGGGGACAGGACGTACACGGGGACGGGGCGTACACGGTCACGGGGCAGCGTGTACACGGGGAAGGGTGTACACGGGGACGGTTCGTACACGGCGACGGGGCAACATGTACACGGGGACGGGTTGTACACGGGGACGGGGTGTACAAGGGGACGGGGCGTACACGGGGACGGGGCAGCGTGTACACGGGCCGCGGTGTGCACGGGGACGGGGTGCACACGGGTACGGGGCTGCGTGTACACGGGGACGGGGCATACACGGGTACGGGGTGTACACGGGGACGGGGTGTACACGGGAACGGGGTTTACACGGGGATGGGGTGTACGCGGGGACGGGGAGTACACGGGGACGGGGTGTACACGGGGACGGGGCTGTGTGTAAACGGGGACGGGGCTACGTGTACACGGTGACGGGGCAGCGTGTACACGGGGAAGGGGTGTACACGGGGTTGGGGCATCGTGTACACTGGGACGTGGTTGCGTGTACACGGGGACGGGGCTGCGTGTACACGGGGACGGGGTGTACAAGGGGACGGGGAGTACACGGGGACGGAGTGTACACGGGGACGGGGTGTACACGGTGACGGGGCTGCGTGTATACGGGGACGGGGTAGCGCGTACACGGGGACGGGGTGTACACGGGGACGGGGTGTACACCTGGACGGCGCAGCGTGTACACGGGGACGTGGTGTACACGGGGACGGGGCATCGTGTACACGGGGACGGGGCGTACAGAGGGACGGAACAGCGTGTACACGGGGACAGCGTGTACACGGGGACGGAACGTACACGGGGACGGGTCAGCGTGTACACGGGGACGGGTGTACACGGGGACGGGGTGTACACGGGGACGGGTCGTACACGGGGACGGGGCGTACACGGGGACGGGGCGTACACGGGGACGTGGCTGCGTGTACAGGGGGACGGGGCAACGTGTATACGGACACGGGGTGTACACGGGGACGGGTTGTACACGGGGACAGGGCGTACACGGGGACGGGGCGTACACGGGGACGGGGTGTACACCTGGACGGGGCTACGTGTACACGGGGACGGGGCAGCGTGTACACGGGGACGGGTTGTACACGGGGACGGGGTGTTCACGGGGACGGGGCAGCGTGTACACGGGGACGGGTCAGAGTGTACACGGGGACGGGTGTACACGGGGACGGGGTGTACACGGGGACGGGTCGTACACGGGGACGGGGCGTACACGGGGACATGGCTGCGTGTACACGGGGACGGGGCAACGTGTACATGGAGACGGGGTGTACACGGGGACGGGGTGTACACGGGGACAGGGCGTACACGGGGACGGGGCAGCGTGTACACGGGGACGGGTGTACACGTGGACGGGGTGTACACGGGGACGGGGTGTACACGGGGACGGGGTGTACACGGGGAGAGGGCGTACACGGGGACGGAGCGTACACGGGGACGGGGCTGCGTGTACACTGGGACGGGGTAGCGTGTATGCGGGGACGGGGTGTACACGGGGAAGGGTGTATACGGGGACGGGGCAGCATGTACACGGGGACGGTTCGTACACGGCGACGGGGCAACGTGTACACGGGGACGGGGTGTACACGGGGACGGGGTGTACAAGGGGACGGGGCTGCGTGTACACGGGACGGGGTGTGCACGGGGACGGTGTGTACACGGGACGGGGTGTACACGGGACGGGGTATACACGGGGACGGGGTGTACACGGGGATGGGGAGTACACGGGGACGGGGAGTACACGGGGACGGGGTGTACACGGGGATTGGGCGTCGTGTACACGGGGACGCGGTGTACACGAGGACGGGGCTGCGTGTAAACGGGGACGGGGCTGCGTGTACATGGTGACGGGGCAGCGTGTACACGGGGACGGGGTGTACACGGGGACGGGGTGTACACCTGGACGGGGCTACGTGTACACGGGGACGGGGCAGCGTGTACACGGGGACGGGTTGTACACGGGGACGGGGTGTTCACGGGGACGGGGCAGCGTGTACACGGGGACGGGTCAGAGTGTACACGGGGACGGGTGTACACGGGGACGGGTTGTACACGGGGACGGGGCGTACACGGGGACGGGGCGTACACGGGGACGTGGCTGCGTGTACAGGGGGACGGGGCAACGTGTATACGGACACGGGGTGTACACGGGGACGGGTTGTACACGGGGACAGGGCGTACACGGGGACGGGGCGTACACGGGGACTGGGCGTACACGGGGACGGGTCAGCGTGTACACGGGGACGGGTGTACACGTGGACGGGGTGTACACGGGGACGGGTCGTACACGGGGACGGGGCGTACACGGGGACATGGCTGCGCGTACACGGGGACGGGGCTGCGTGTACACTGGGACGGGGCAGCGTGTACACGGGACGGGTGTACACGTGGACGTGGTGTACACGGGGACGGGGTGTACACGGGAACGGGGTGTACACGGGGAGAGGGCGTACACGGGGACGGAGCGTACACGGGGACGGGGCTGCGTGTACACTGGGACGGGGCAGCGTGTACGCGGGGACGGGGTGTACACGGGGAAGGGTGTATACGGGGACGGGGCAGCATGTACACGGGGACGGTTCGTACACGGCGACGGGGCAACGTGTACACGGGGACGGGGTGTACACGGGGACGGGGTGTACAAGGGGACGGGGCTGCGTGTACACGGGACGGGGTGTGCACGGGGACGGTGTGTACACGGGGACGGGGTGTACACGGGGACGGGGTGTACACGGGGACGGGGTGTACACGGGGACGAGGAGTACACCGGGACGGGGCGTAATCGGGGACGGGGCGTACACGGGGACGGGGCAGTGTGTACACGGGACGGGGTGTGCACGGGGACGGGGTGTACACGGGGCGAGGCTGCGTGTACACGGGGACGGGGCAGCGTGCACACGGGGATGGGGTGTACACGGGGACGGGGCAGTGTGTAAACGGGGACGGGGCATACACGGGTACGGGGCGTACACGGGAACGGGGTGTACACGGGAACGGGGTGTACACGGGGATGGGGTGTACACGGGGACGGGGCATCGTGTACACGGTGACGGGGCTGCGTGTACACGGGGACGGGGTGTACACGGGGACGGGGTGTACACGGGGATTGTGCATCGTGTACACTGGGACGTGGTTGCGTGTACACGGGGACGGGGTTTACACGGGGACGGGGCTGCGTGTACACGGGGACGGGGTGTACACGGGGACGGGGTGTACACGGGGACGGGGTGTACACGGGGACGGGGTGTACACGGGGAAGGGGTGTACACGGGGACGGGGCATCGTGTACACGGGGACGGGGCGTATATGGGGACGGGGCGTACTTGGGGACGGGGCGTACACGGGGACGGGGCGTACATGGGGACGGGGCGTACACGAGGACGTGGCTGCGTGGACACGGGGACGGGGCATCCTGTACACGGGGACGGTGTGTAGACGGGGTCGGGGTGTACACGGGGACGAGTTGTACACGGGGACGGGGCGTACATGGGGACGGGGCGTACACGAGGACGTGGCTGCGTGGACACGGGGACGGGGCATCCTGTACACGTGGACGGGGTATACCCGGGGATGGGGTGTACACGGGGACGGGGTGTACACGGGGAGAGGGCGTACACCGGGACGGGGCTGCGTGTACACTGGGACGGGGCAGCGTGTACGCGGGGACGGGGTGTACACGGGGAAGGGTGTTTACGGGGACGGGGCAGCATGTACACGGGGACGGTTCGTACACGGCGACGGGGCAACGTGTACAAGGGAACGGGGTGTACACGGGGACGGGGCGTAAAAGGGGACGGGGCAGCGTGTATACGGGACGGGGTGTGCACGGGGACGGGGTGTACACGGGGACGGGGCTGCGTGTACACGGGGACGGGGCAGCGTGCACACGGGGATGGGGTGTACACGGGGACGGGGCAGCGTGTACACGGGGACGGGGCAACGTGTACACGGACACGGGGTGTACACGGGGATGGGGTGTACACGGGGACAGGACGTACACGGGGACGGGGCGTACACGGTCACGGGGCAGCGTGTACACGGGGAAGGGTGTACACGTGGACGGGGTGTACACGGGGACGGGGTGTACACGGGGACGGGGTGTACACGGGGAGAGGGCGTAAACGGGGACGGGGCGTACACGGGGACGGGGCTGCGTGTACACTGGGAAGGGGCAGCGTGTACGCGGGGACGGGGTGTACACGGGGAAGGGTTTATACGGGGACGGGGCAGCATGTACACGGGGACGGTTCGTACACGGCGACGGGGCAACGTGTACACGGGGACGAAGTGTACACGGGGACGGGGTGTACAAGGGGACGGGGTGTACACGGTTACGGGGCAGCGTGTACACGGGGACGGGGTGTACACGGGGATGGGGCATCGTGTACACTGGGAATTTGTTGCGTGTACACGGGGACGGGGTGTACACGGGGACGGGGCTGCGTGTACACGGGGACGGGGTGTACGCGGGGACGGGGTGTACACGGGGAAGGGGTGTACACGGGGACGGGGCATTGTGTACACGCGGACGGGGTTTACACGGGGACGGGGTGCACGCGGGGACGGGGTGTAACCGGGGACGAGGCAGCGTGTACATGGGGACGGGGCAGCATGTACACGGGGACGGTGTGTACACGGGGACGGGGTGTACAAGGGGACGGGGTGTACACGGTGACGGGGCAGCGTGTACACGGGGACGGGGTGTACACGGGGATGGGGCATCGTGTACACTGGGAATTTGTTGCGTGTACACGGGGACGGGGTGTACACGGGGACGGGGCTGCGTGTACACGGGGACGGGGTGTACGCGGGGACGGGGTGTACACGGGGAAGGGGTGTACACGGGGACGGGGCATTGTGTACACGCGGACGGGGTTTACACGGGGACGGGGTGCACGCGGGGACGGGGTGTAACCGGGGACGAGGCAGCGTGTACATGGGGACGGGGCAGCTTGTACACGGGGACGGGGTGTACACGGGGACGGGGTGTACACGGGGACGTGGCTGCATGTACACGGGGATGGGGCATCGTGTACACGGGGACGGTGTGTACACGGGGTCGGGGTGTACACCGGGACGGGGCGTACACGGGGACGGGGCGTACAAGGGGACGGGGCAGCGTGTACACGGGGACGGGGTGTACACGTGGACGGGGTGTACACGGGGACGGGGTGTACACGTGGACGGGGTGTAACCGAGGACGAGGCAGCGTGTACACGGGGACGGGGCAGCTTGTACACGGGGACGGGGTGTACACGGGGACGGGGTGTACACGGGGACGTGGCTGCATGTACACGGGGACGGGGCATCGTGTACACGGGGACGGTGTGTACACGGGGTCGGGGTGTACACCGGGACGGGGCGTACACGGGGACGGGGCGTACAAGGGAACGGGGCAGCGTGTACACGGGGACGGGGTGTACACGTGGACGGGGTGTACACGGGGACGGGGTGTACAAGGGGACGGGGCTGCGTGTACACGGGGACGGGGTGTACACGGGGACGGGGTGTACACGGGGACGGGGAAGCTGTACACGGGGACGGGGCAGCGTGTACACAGGGATGGGGCTGCGTGTACGCGGGGACGGGGTGTACACGGGGACAGGTGTACATGGGGACGGGGTGGACACGGGGACGGGGCTGCGTGTACACGGGACGGGGTGTGCACGGGGACGGGGTGTAAACGGGGACGGGGTGTACAAGGGGACGGGGTGTACACGGGGACGAGAAGTACACGGGGACGGGGCGTACTCGGGGACGGGGCAGCGTGTACACGGGCCGCGGTGTGCACGGGGACGGGGTGCACACGGGTACGGGGCTGCGTGTACACGGGGACGGGGCATACACGGGTACGGGGTGTACACGGGGACGGGGTGTACACGGGAACGGGGTTTACACGGGGATGGGGTGTACGCGGGGACGGGGAGTACACGGGGACGGGGTGTACACGGGGACGGGGCTGTGTGTAAACGGGGACGGGGCTACGTGTACACGGTGACGGGGCAGCGTGTACACGGGGAAGGGGTGTACACGGGGTTGGGGCATCGTGTACACTGGGACGTGGTTGCGTGTACACGGGGACGGGGCTGCGTGTACACGGGGACGGGGTGTACAAGGGGACGGGGAGTACACGGGGACGGAGTGTACACGGGGACGGGGTGTACACGGTGACGGGGCTGCGTGTATACGGGGACGGGGTAGCGCGTACACGGGGACGGGGTGTACACGGGGACGGGGTGTACACCTGGACGGCGCAGCGTGTACACGGGGACGTGGTGTACACGGGGACGGGGCATCGTGTACACGGGGACGGGGCGTACAGAGGGACGGAACAGCGTGTATACGGGGACAGCGTGTACACGGGGACGGAACGTACACGGGGACGGGTCAGCGTGTACACGGGGACGGGTGTACACGGGGACGGGGTGTACACGGGAACGGGGTGTACACGGGGACGGGGCGTACACGGGGACGGGGCATCGTGTACACGGTGACGGGGCTGCGTGTACACGGGGACGGGGTGTACACGGGGACGGGGTGTACACGGGGATTGTGCATCGTGTACACTGGGACGTGGTTGAGTGTACACGGGGACGGGGTTTACACGGGGACGGGGCTGCGTGTACACGGGGACGGGGTGTACACGGGGACGGGGTGTACACGGGGACGGGGTGTACACGGGGACGGGGTGTACACGGGGAAGGGGTGTACACGGGGACGGGGCATCGTGTACACGGGGACGGGGCGTATATGGGGACGGGGCGTACATGGGGACGGGGCGTACACGGGGACGGGGCGTACATGGGGACGGGGCGTACACGAGGACGTGGCTGCGTGGACACGGGGACGGGGCATCCTGTACACGGGGACGGTGTGTAGACGGGGTCGGGGTGTACACGGGGACGAGTTGTACACGGGGACAGGGCGTACACGGGGACGGGGCGTACACGGGGTCGGGACAGCGTGTACACGGGGACGGGGCATACACGTGTACGGGGCGTACACGGGGACGGGGCGTACATGGGGACGGGGCGTACACGAGGACGTGGCTGCGTGGACACGGGGACGGGGCATCCTGTACACGTGGACGGGGTATACACGGGGATGGGGTGTACACGGGGACGGGGTGTACACGGGAACGGGGTGTACACGGGGACGGGGCGTACACGGGGACGGGGCATCGTGTACACGGTGACGGGGCTGCGTGTACACGGGGACGGGGTGTACACGGGGACGGGGTGTACACGGGGATTGTGCATCGTGTACACTGGGACGTGGTTGAGTGTACACGGGGACGGGGTTTACACGGGGACGGGGCTGCGTGTACACGGGGACGGGGTGTACACGGGGACGGGGTGTACACGGGGACGGGGTGTACACGGGGACGGGGTGTACACGGGGAAGGGGTGTACACGGGGACGGGGCATCGTGTACACGGGGACGGGGCGTATATGGGGACGGGGCGTACATGGGGACGGGGCGTACACGGGGACGGGGCGTACATGGGGACGGGGCGTACACGAGGACGTGGCTGCGTGGACACGGGGACGGGGCATCCTGTACACGGGGACGGTGTGTAGACGGGGTCGGGGTGTACACGGGGACGAGTTGTACACGGGGACAGGGCGTACACGGGGACGGGGCGTACACGGGGTCGGGACAGCGTGTACACGGGGACGGGGCATACACGTGTACGGGGCGTACACGGGGACGGGGCGTACATGGGGACGGGGCGTACACGAGGACGTGGCTGCGTGGACACGGGGACGGGGCATCCTGTACACGTGGACGGGGTATACACGGGGATGGGGTGTACACGGGGACGGGGTGTACACGGGGAGAGGGCGTACACCGGGACGGGGCTGCGTGTACACTGGGACGGGGCAGCGTGTACGCGGGGACGGGGTGTACACGGGGAAGGGTGTTTACGGGGACGGGGCAGCATGTACACGGGGACGGTTCGTACACGGCGACGGGGCAACGTGTACAAGGGGACGGGGTGTGCACGGGGACGGGGCGTAAAAGGGGACGGGGCAGCGTGTATACGGGACGGGGTGTGCACGGGGACGGGGTGTACACGGGGACGGGGCTGCGTGTACACGGGGACGGGGCAGCGTGCACACGGGGATGGGGTGTACACGGGGACGGGGCAGCGTGTACACGGGGACGGGGCAACGTGTACACGGACACGGGGTGTACACGGGGATGGGGTGTACACGGGGACAGGACGTACACGGGGACGGGGCGTACACGGTCACGGGGCAGCGTGTACACGGGGAAGGGTGTACACGTGGACGGGGTGTACACGGGGACGGGGTGTACACGGGGACGGGGTGTACACGGGGAGAGGGCGTAAACGGGGACGGGGCGTACACGGGGACGGGGCTGCGTGTACACTGGGAAGGGGCAGCGTGTACGCGGGGACGGGGTGTACACGGGGAAGGGTTTATACGGGGACGGGGCAGCATGTACACGGGGACGGTTCGTACACGGCGACGGGGCAACGTGTACACGGGGACGGGGTGTACACGGGGACGGGGTGTACAAGGGGACGGGGTGTACACGGTTACGGGGCAGCGTGTACACGGGGACGGGGTGTACACGGGGATGGGGCATCGTGTACACTGGGAATTTGTTGCGTGTACACGGGGACGGGGTGTACACGGGGACGGGGCTGCGTGTACACGGGGACGGGGTGTACGCGGGGACGGGGTGTACACGGGGAAGGGGTGTACACGGGGACGGGGCATTGTGTACACGCGGACGGGGTTTACACGGGGACGGGGTGCACGCGGGGACGGGGTGTAACCGGGGACGAGGCAGCGTGTACATGGGGACGGGGCAGCATGTACACGGGGACGGTGTGTACACGGGGACGGGGTGTACAAGGGGACGGGGTGTACACGGTGACGGGGCAGCGTGTACACGGGGACGGGGTGTACACGGGGATGGGGCATCGTGTACACTGGGAATTTGTTGCGTGTACACGGGGACGGGGTGTACACGGGGACGGGGCTGCGTGTACACGGGGACGGGGTGTACACGGGGACGGGGTGTACACGGGGACGTGGCTGCATGTACACGGGGACGGGGCATCGTGTACACGGGGACGGTGTGTACACGGGGTCGGGGTGTACACCGGGACGGGGCGTACACGGGGACGGGGCGTACAAGGGGACGGGGCAGCGTGTACACGGGGACGGGGTGTACACGTGGACGGGGTGTACACGGGGACGGGGTGTACAAGGGGACGGGGCTGCGTGTACACGGGGACGGGGTGTACACGGGGACGGGGTGTACACGGGGACGGGGAAGCTGTACACGGGGACGGGGCAGCGTGTACACAGGGATGGGGCTGCGTGTACGCGGGGACGGGGTGTACACGGGGACAGGTGTACATGGGGACGGGGTGGACACGGGGACGGGGCTGCGTGTACACGCGGACGGTGTTTACACGGGGACGGGGTGCACGCGGGGACGGGGTGTAACCGGGGACGAGGCAGCGTGTACATGGGGACGGGGCAGCTTGTACACGGGGACGGGGTGTACACGGGGACGGGGTGTACACGGGGACGTGGCTGCATGTACACGGGGACGGGGCATCGTGTACACGGGGACGGTGTGTACACGGGGTCGGGGTGTACACCGGGACGGGGCGTACACGGGGATGGGGCGTACAAGGGGACGGGGCAGCGTGTACACGGGGACGGGGTGTACACGTGGACGGGGTGTACACGGGGACGGGGTGTACACGTGGACGGGGTGTAACCGAGGACGAGGCAGCGTGTACACGGGGACGGGGCAGCTTGTACACGGGGACGGGGTGTACACGGGGACGGGGTGTACACGGGGACGTGGCTGCATGTACACGGGGACGGGGCATCGTGTACACGGGGACGGTGTGTACACGGGGTCGGGGTGTACACCGGGACGGGGCGTACACGGGGACGGGCCGTACAAGGGGACGGGGCAGCGTGTACACGGGGACGGGGTGTACACGTGGACGGGGTGTACACGGGGACGGGGTGTACAAGGGGACGGGGCTGCGTGTACACGGGGACGGGGTGTACACGGGGACGGGGTGTACACGGGGACGGGGAAGCTGTACACGGGGACGGGGCAGCGTGTACACAGGGATGGGGCTGCGTGTACGCGGGGACGGGGTGTACACGGGGACAGGTGTACATGGGGACGGGGTGGACACGGGGACGGGGCTGCGTGTACACGGGACGGGGTGTGCACGGGGACGGGGTGTAAACGGGGACGGGGTGTACAAGGGGACGGGGTGTACACGGGGACGAGAAGTACACGGGGACGGGGCGTACTCGGGGACGGGGCGTACACGGGGACGGGGCAGCGTGTACACGGGGACGGTGTGTACACGGGGTCGGGGTGTACACCGGGACGGGGCGTACACGGGGACGGGGCGTACAAGGGGACGGGGCAGCGTGTACACGGGGACGGGGTGTACACGTGGACGGGGTGTACACGGGGACGGGGTGTACAAGGGGACGGGGCTGCGTGTACACGGGGACGGGGTGTACACGGGGACGGGGTGTACACGGGGACGGGGAAGCTGTACACGGGGACGGGGCAGCGTGTACACAGGGATGGGGCTGCGTGTACGCGGGGACGGGGTGTACACGGGGACAGGTGTACATGGGGACGGGGTGGACACGGGGACGGGGCTGCGTGTACACGGGACGGGGTGTGCACGGGGACGGGGTGTAAACGGGGACGGGGTGTACAAGGGGACGGGGTGTACACGGGGACGAGAAGTACACGGGGACGGGGCGTACTCGGGGACGGGGCGTACACGGGGACGGGGCAGCGTGTACACGGGCCGCGGTGTGCACGGGGACGGGGTGCACACGGGTACGGGGCTGCGTGTACACGGGGACGGGGCATACACGGGTACGGGGTGTACACGGGGACGGGGTGTACACGGGAACGGGGTTTACACGGGGATGGGGTGTACGCGGGGACGGGGAGTACACGGGGACGGGGTGTACACGGGGACGGGGCTGTGTGTAAACGGGGACGGGGCTACGTGTACACGGTGACGGGGCAGCGTGTACACGGGGAAGGGGTGTACACGGGGTTGGGGCATCGTGTACACTGGGACGTGGTTGCGTGTACACGGGGACGGGGCTGCGTGTACACGGGGACGGGGTGTACAAGGGGACGGGGAGTACACGGGGACGGAGTGTACACGGGGACGGGGTGTACACGGTGACGGGGCTGCGTGTATACGGGGACGGGGTAGCGCGTACACGGGGACGGGGTGTACACGGGGACGGGGTGTACACCTGGACGGCGCAGCGTGTACACGGGGACGTGGTGTACACGGGGACGGGGCATCGTGTACACGGGGACGGGGCGTACAGAGGGACGGAACAGCGTGTACACGGGGACAGCGTGTACACGGGGACGGAACGTACACGGGGACGGGTCAGCGTGTACACGGGGACGGGTGTACACGGGGACGGGGTGTACACGTGGACGGGTCGTACACGGGGACGGGGCGTACACGGGGACATGGCTGCGTGTACACGGGGACGGGGCAACGTGTACACGGAGACGGGGTGTACACGGGGACGGGGTGTACACGGGGACAGGTCGTACACGGGGACGGGGCAGCGTGTACACGGGGACGGGTGTACACGTGGACGGGGTGTACACGGGGACGGGGTGTACACGGGGACGGGGTGTACACGGGGAGAGGGCGTACACGGGGACGGAGCGTACACGGGGACGGGGCTGCGTGTACACTGGGACGGGGCAGCGTGTATGCGGGGACGAGGTGTACACGGGGAAGGGTGTATACGGGGACGGGGCAGCATGTACACGGGGACGGTTCGTACACGGCGACGGGGCAACGTGTACACGGGGACGGGGTGTACACGGGGACGGGGTGTACAAGGGGACGGGGCTGCGTGTACACGGGACGGGGTGTGCACGGGGACGGTGTGTACACGGGACGGGGTGTACACGGGACGGGGTATACACGGGGACGGGGTGTACACGGGGATGGGGAGTACACGGGGACGGGGAGTACACGGGGACGGGGTGTACACGGGGATTGGGCGTCGTGTACACGGGGACGCGGTGTACACGAGGACGGGGCTGCGTGTAAACGGGGACGGGGCTGCGTGTACACGGTGACGGGGCAGCGTGTACACGGGGACGGGGTGTACACGGGGACGGGGTGTACACCTGGACGGGGCTACGTGTACACGGGGACGGGGCAGCGTGTACACGGGGACGGGTTGTACACGGGGACGGGGTGTTCACGGGGACGGGGCAGCGTGTACACGGGGACGGGTCAGAGTGTACACGGGGACGGGTGTACACGGGGACGGGTTGTACACGGGGACGGGGCGTACACGGGGACGGGGCGTACACGGGGACGTGGCTGCGTGTACAGGGGGACGGGGCAACGTATATACGGACACGGGGTGTACACGGGGACGGGTGTACACGGGGACAGGGCGTACACGGGGACGGGGCGTACACGGGGACGGGGTGTACACCTGGACGGGGCTACGTGTACACGGGGACGGGGCAGCGTGTACACGGGGACGGGTTGTACACGGGGACGGGGTGTTCACGGGGACGGGGCAGCGTGTACACGGGGACGGGTCAGAGTGTACACGGGGACGGGTGTACACGGGGACGGGGTGTACACGGGGACGGGTCGTACACGGGGACGGGGCGTACACGGGGACATGGCTGCGTGTACACGGGGACGGGGCAACGTGTACATGGAGACGGGGTGTACACGGGGACGGGGTGTACACGGGGACAGGGCGTACACGGGGACGGGGCAGCGTGTACACGGGGACGGGTGTACACGTGGACGGGGTGTACACGGGGACGGGGTGTACACGGGGACGGGGTGTACACGGGGAGAGGGCGTACACGGGGACGGAGCGTACACGGGGACGGGGCTGCGTGTACACTGGGACGGGGCAGCGTGTATGCGGGGACGGGGTGTACACGGGGAAGGGTGTATACGGGGACGGGGCAGCATGTACACGGGGACGGTTCGTACACGGCGACGGGGCTGCGTGTACACGGGACGGGGTGTGCACGGGGACGGTGTGTACACGGGACGGGGTGTACACGGGACGGGGTATACACGGGGACGGGGTGTACACGGGGATGGGGAGTACACGGGGACGGGGAGTACACGGGGACGGGGTGTACACGGGGATTGGGCGTCGTGTACACGGGGACGCGGTGTACACGAGGACGGGGCTGCGTGTAAACGGGGACGGGGCTGCGTGTACACGGTGACGGGGCAGCGTGTACACGGGGACGGGGTGTACACCTGGACGGGGCTACGTGTACACGGGGACGGGGCAGCGTGTACACGGGGACGGGTTGTACACGGGGACGGGGTGTTCACGGGGACGGGGCAGCGTGTACACGGGGACGGGTCAGAGTGTACACGGGGACGGTTGTACACGGGGACGGGTTGTACACGGGGACGGGGCGTACACGGGGACGGGGCGTACACGGGGACGTGGCTGCGTGTACAGGGGGACGGGGAACGTGTATACGGACACGGGGTGTACACGGGGACGGGTTGTACACGGGGACAGGGCGTACACGGGGACGGGGCGTACACGGGGACTGGGCGTACACGGGGACGGGTCAGCGTGTACACGGGGACGGGTGTACACGTGGACGGGGTGTACACGGGGACGGGTCGTACACGGGGACGGGGCGTACACGGGGACATGGCTGCGCGTACACGGGGACGGGGCTGCGTGTACACTGGGACGGGGCAGCGTGTACACGGGACGGGTGTACACGTGGACGTGGTGTACACGGGGACAGCGTGTACACGGGGACGGAACGTACACGGGGACGGGTCAGCGTGTACACGGGGACGGGTGTACACGGGGACGGGGTGTACACGGGGACGGGTCGTACACGGGGACGGGGCGTACACGGGGACATGGCTGCGTGTACACGGGGACGGGGCAACGTGTACACGGAGACGGGGTGTACACGGGGACGGGGTGTACACGGGGACAGGTCGTACACGGGGACGGGGCAGCGTGTACACGGGGACGGGTGTACACGTGGACGGGGTGTACACGGGGACGGGGTGTACACGGGGACGGGGTGTACACGGGGAGAGGGCGTACACGGGGACGGAGCGTACACGGGGACGGGGCTGCGTGTACACTGGGACGGGGCAGCGTGTATGCGGGGACGAGGTGTACACGGGGAAGGGTGTATACGGGGACGGGGCAGCATGTACACGGGGACGGTTCGTACACGGCGACGGGGCAACGTGTACACGGGGACGGGGTGTACACGGGGACGGGGTGTACAAGGGGACGGGGCTGCGTGTACACGGGACGGGGTGTGCACGGGGACGGTGTGTACACGGGACGGGGTGTACACGGGACGGGGTATACACGGGGACGGGGTGTACACGGGGATGGGGAGTACACGGGGACGGGGAGTACACGGGGACGGGGTGTACACGGGGATTGGGCGTCGTGTACACGGGGACGCGGTGTACACGAGGACGGGGCTGCGTGTAAACGGGGACGGGGCTGCGTGTACACGGTGACGGGGCAGCGTGTACACGGGGACGGGGTGTACACGGGGACGGGGTGTACACCTGGACGGGGCTACGTGTACACGGGGACGGGGCAGCGTGTACACGGGGACGGGTTGTACACGGGGACGGGGTGTTCACGGGGACGGGGCAGCGTGTACACGGGGACGGGTCAGAGTGTACACGGGGACGGGTGTACACGGGGACGGGTTGTACACGGGGACGGGGCGTACACGGGGACGGGGCGTACACGGGGACGTGGCTGCGTGTACAGGGGGACGGGGCAACGTATATACGGACACGGGGTGTACACGGGGACGGGTTGTACACGGGGACAGGGCGTACACGGGGACGGGGCGTACACGGGGACGGGGTGTACACCTGGACGGGGCTACGTGTACACGGGGACGGGGCAGCGTGTACACGGGGACGGGTTGTACACGGGGACGGGGTGTTCACGGGGACGGGGCAGCGTGTACACGGGGACGGGTCAGAGTGTACACGGGGACGGGTGTACACGGGGACGGGGTGTACACGGGGACGGGTCGTACACGGGGACGGGGCGTACACGGGGACATGGCTGCGTGTACACGGGGACGGGGCAACGTGTACATGGAGACGGGGTGTACACGGGGACGGGGTGTACACGGGGACAGGGCGTACACGGGGACGGGGCAGCGTGTACACGGGGACGGGTGTACACGTGGACGGGGTGTACACGGGGACGGGGTGTACACGGGGACGGGGTGTACACGGGGAGAGGGCGTACACGGGGACGGAGCGTACACGGGGACGGGGCTGCGTGTACACTGGGACGGGGCAGCGTGTATGCGGGGACGGGGTGTACACGGGGAAGGGTGTATACGGGGACGGGGCAGCATGTACACGGGGACGGTTCGTACACGGCGACGGGGCTGCGTGTACACGGGACGGGGTGTGCACGGGGACGGTGTGTACACGGGACGGGGTGTACACGGGACGGGGTATACACGGGGACGGGGTGTACACGGGGATGGGGAGTACACGGGGACGGGGAGTACACGGGGACGGGGTGTACACGGGGATTGGGCGTCGTGTACACGGGGACGCGGTGTACAAGAGGACGGGGCTGCGTGTAAACGGGGACGGGGCTGCGTGTACACGGTGACGGGGCAGCGTGTACACGGGGACGGGGTGTACACCTGGACGGGGCTACGTGTACACGGGGACGGGGCAGCGTGTACACGGGGACGGGTTGTACACGGGGACGGGGTGTTCACGGGGACGGGGCAGCGTGTACACGGGGACGGGTCAGAGTGTACACGGGGACGGTTGTACACGGGGACGGGTTGTACACGGGGACGGGGCGTACACGGGGACGGGGCGTACACGGGGACGTGGCTGCGTGTACAGGGGGACGGGGAACGTGTATACGGACACGGGGTGTACACGGGGACGGGTTGTACACGGGGACAGGGCGTACACGGGGACGGGGCGTACACGGGGACTGGGCGTACACGGGGACGGGTCAGCGTGTACACGGGGACGGGTGTACACGTGGACGGGGTGTACACGGGGACGGGTCGTACACGGGGACGGGGCGTACACGGGGACATGGCTGCGCGTACACGGGGACGGGGCTGCGTGTACACTGGGACGGGGCAGCGTGTACACGGGACGGGTGTACACGTGGACGTGGTGTACACGGGGACGGGGTGTACACGGGAACGGGGTGTACACGGGGAGAGGGCGTACACGGGGACGGAGCGTACACGGGGACGGGGCTGCGTGTACACTGGGACGGGGCAGCGTGTACGCGGGGACGGGGTGTACACGGGGAAGGGTGTATACGGGGACGGGGCAGCATGTACACGGGGACGGTTCGTACACGGCGACGGGGCAACGTGTACACGGGGACGGGGTGTACACGGGGACGGGGTGTACAAGGGGACGGGGCTGCGTGTACACGGGACGGGGTGTGCACGGGGACGGTGTGTACACGGGGACGGGGTGTACACGGGGACGGGGTGTACACGGGGACGGGGTGTACACGGGGACGAGGAGTACACCGGGACGGGGCGTAATCGGGGACGGGGCGTACACGGGGACGGGGCAGTGTGTACACGGGACGGGGTGTGCACGGGGACGGGGTGTACACGGGGCGAGGCTGCGTGTACACGGGGACGGGGCAGCGTGCACACGGGGATGGGGTGTACACGGGGACGGGGCAGTGTGTAAACGGGGACGGGGCATACACGGGTACGGGGCGTACACGGGAACGGGGTGTACACGGGAACGGGGTGTACACGGGGATGGGGTGTACACGGGGACGGGGCATCGTGTACACGGTGACGGGGCTGCGTGTACACGGGGACGGGGTGTACACGGGGACGGGGTGTACACGGGGATTGTGCATCGTGTACACTGGGACGTGGTTGCGTGTACACGGGGACGGGGTTTACACGGGGACGGGGCTGCGTGTACACAGGGACGGGTGTACACGGGGACGGGGTGTACACGGGGACGGGGTGTACACGGGGACGGGGTGTACACGGGGAAGGGGTGTACACGGGGACGGGGCATCGTGTACACGGGGACGGGGCGTATATGGGGACGGGGCGTACATGGGGACGGGGCGTACACGGGGACGGGGCGTACACGGGGTCGGGACAGCGTGTACACGGGGACGGGGCATACACGTGTACGGGGCGTACACGGGGACGGGGCGTACATGGGGACGGGGCGTACACGAGGACGTGGCTGCGTGGACACGGGGACGGGGCATCCTGTACACGTGGACGGGGTATACACGGGGATGGGGTGTACACGGGGACGGGGTGTACACGGGGAGAGGGCGTACACCGGGACGGGGCTGCGTGTACACTGGGACGGGGCAGCGTGTACGCGGGGACGGGGTGTACACGGGGAAGGGTGTTTACGGGGACGGGGCAGCATGTACACGGGGACGGTTCGTACACGGCGACGGGGCAACGTGTACAAGGGGACGGGGTGTACACGGGGACGGGGCGTAAAAGGGGACGGGGCAGCGTGTATACGGGACGGGGTGTGCACGGGGACGGGGTGTACACGGGGACGGGGCTGCGTGTACACGGGGACGGGGCAGCGTGCACACGGGGATGGGGTGTACACGGGGACGGGGCAGCTTGTACACGGGGACGGGGCAACGTGTACACGGACACGGGGTGTACACGGGGATGGGGTGTACACGGGGACAGGACGTACACGGGGACGGGGCGTACACGGTCACGGGGCAGCGTGTACACGGGGAAGGGTGTACACGTGGACGGGGTGTACACGGGGACGGGGTGTACACGGGGACGGGGTGTACACGGGGAGAGGGCGTAAACGGGGACGGGGCGTACACGGGGACGGGGCTGCGTGTACACTGGGAAGGGGCAGCGTGTACGCGGGGACGGGGTGTACACGGGGAAGGGTTTATACGGGGACGGGGCAGCATGTACACGGGGACGGTTCGTACACGGCGACGGGGCAACGTGTACACGGGGACGGGGTGTACACGGGGACGGGGTGTACAAGGGGACGGGGTGTACACGGTTACGGGGCAGCGTGTACACGGGGACGGGGTGTACACGGGGATGGGGCATCGTGTACACTGGGAATTTGTTGCGTGTACACGGGGACGGGGTGTACACGGGGACGGGGCTGCGTGTACACGGGGACGGGGTGTACGCGGGGACGGGGTGTACACGGGGAAGGGGTGTACACGGGGACGGGGCATTGTGTACACGCGGACGGGGTTTACACGGGGACGGGGTGCACGCGGGGACGGGGTGTAACCGGGGACGAGGCAGCGTGTACATGGGGACGGGGCAGCATGTACACGGGGACGGTGTGTACACGGGGACGGGGTGTACAAGGGGACGGGGTGTACACGGTGACGGGGCAGCGTGTACACGGGGACGGGGTGTACACGGGGATGGGGCATCGTGTACACTGGGAATTTGTTGCGTGTACACGGGGACGGGGTGTACACGGGGACGGGGCTGCGTGTACACGGGGACGGGGTGTACGCGGGGACGGGGTGTACACGGGGAAGGGGTGTACACGGGGACGGGGCATTGTGTACACGCGGACGGGGTTTACACGGGGACGGGGTGCACGCGGGGACGGGGTGTAACCGGGGACGAGGCAGCGTGTACATGGGGACGGGGCAGCTTGTACACGGGGACGGGGTGTACACGGGGACGGGGTGTACACGGGGACGTGGCTGCATGTACACGGGGACGGTGTGTACACGTGGTCGGGGTGTACACTGGGACGGGGCGTACACGGGGACGGGGCAGCGTGTACACGGGGACGGGGTGTACACGTGGACGGGGTGTACACGAGGACGGGGTGTACAAGGGTACGGGGCTGCGTGTACACGGGGACGAGGTTTACACGGGGACGGGGTGTACACGCGGACGGGGTGTACACGGGGACGGGGCAGCGTGTACACGGGGACGGGGCAGCGTGTACACAGGGACGGGGCAGCGTGTACGCGGGGACGGGGTGTACACGGGGAAGGGTGTATACGGGGACGGGGCAGCATGTACACGGGGACGGTTCGTACACGGCGACGGGGCAACGTTTACACGGGGACGGGGTGTACACGGGGACGGGGTGTACAAGGGGACGGGGTGTACACGGTGACGGGGCAGAGTGTACGCGGGGACGGGGTGTACACGGGGACAGGTGTACACGGGGACGGGGTGTACACGGCGAAATGGTGTACACAGGGACGGGGCTGCGTGTACACGGGGACGGGGTGTACAAGGGGACGGGGTGTGCACGGGGACGGGGTGTACAAGAGGACGGGGTGTACACGGGGACGGGGCAGCATGTACACGGGGACGGTGTGTACACGGGGACGGGGTGTACAAGGGGACGGGGTGTACACGGTGACGGGGCAGCGTGTACACGGGGACGGGGTGTACACGGGGATGGGGCATCGTGTACACTGGGAATTTGTTGCGTGTACACGGGGACGGGGTGTACACGGGGACGGGGCTGCGTGTACACGGGGACGGGGTGTACGCGGGGACGGGGTGTACACGGGGAAGGGGTGTACACGGGGACGGGGCATTGTGTACACGCGGACGGGGTTTACACGGGGACGGGGTGCACGCGGGGACGGGGTGTAACCGGGGACGAGGCAGCGTGTACATGGGGACGGGGCAGCTTGTACACGGGGACGGGGTGTACACGGGGACGGGGTGTACACGGGGACGTGGCTGCATGTACACGGGGACGGTGTGTACACGTGGTCGGGGTGTACACTGGGACGGGGCGTACACGGGGACGGGGCAGCGTGTACACGGGGACGGGGTGTACACGTGGACGGGGTGTACACGAGGACGGGGTGTACAAGGGTACGGGGCTGCGTGTACACGGGGACGAGGTTTACACGGGGACGGGGTGTACACGCGGACGGGGTGTACACGGGGACGGGGCAGCGTGTACACGGGGACGGGGCAGCGTGTACACAGGGACGGGGCAGCGTGTACGCGGGGACGGGGTGTACACGGGGAAGGGTGTATACGGGGACGGGGCAGCATGTACACGGGGACGGTTCGTACACGGCGACGGGGCAACGTTTACACGGGGACGGGGTGTACACGGGGACGGGGTGTACAAGGGGACGGGGTGTACACGGTGACGGGGCAGAGTGTACGCGGGGACGGGGTGTACACGGGGACAGGTGTACACGGGGACGGGGTGTACACGGCGAAATGGTGTACACAGGGACGGGGCTGCGTGTACACGGGGACGGGGTGTACAAGGGGACGGGGTGTGCACGGGGACGGGGTGTACAAGAGGACGGGGTGTACACGGGGACGGGGCATTGTGTACACGGGGACGAGGTGTACACGGGGACGTGGTGTACGAGGGGACGGGGCAGCGTGTACACGGGGACGGGGTGTACACGGGGACGGGGTGTACACGGTGACGGGGCTGCGTGTACACGGGGACGGGGTGTACACGGGGACGGGGTGTACACCTGGACGGGGCTACGTGTACACGGGGACGGGGCAGCGTGTACACGGGGAAGGGGTGTACACGGGGACGGGGTGTTCACGGGGACGGGGCAGCGTGTACACGGGGACGGGTCAGAGTGTACACGGGGACGGGTGTACACGGGGACGGGTTGTACACGGGGACGGGGCGTACACGGGGACGGGGCGTACACGGGGACGTGGCTGCGTGTACAGGGGACGGGGCAACGTGTATACGGACACGGGGTGTACACGGGGACGGGTTGTATACGGGGACAGGGCGTACACGGGGACGGGGCGTACACGGGGACGGGGCGTACACGGTCACGGGGCAGCGTGTACACGGGGAAGGGTGTACACGTGGACGGGGTGTACACGGGGACGGGGTGTACACGGGGACGGGGCGTACACGGGGACGGGGCAGCTTGTACACGGGGACGTGGTGTACACGGGGACGGGGTGTACAAGGGTACGGGGCTGCGTATACACGGGGCAGCGTGTACATGGGGACGGGGCAGCTTGTACACGGGGACGGTGTGTACACGTGGTCGGGGTGTACACGGGGACGGGGCGTACACGGGGACGGGGCAGCGTGTACACGGGGACGGGGTGTACACGTGGACGGGGTGTACACGAGAACGGGGTGTACAAGGGGACGGGGCTGCGTGTACACGGGGACGAGGTTTACACGGGGACGGGGTGTACACGCGGATGGGGTGTACACGGGGACGGGGCAGCGTGTACACGGGGACGGGGCAGCGTGTACACAGGGACGGGGCAGCGTGTACGCGGGGACGGGGTGTACACGGGGAAGGGTGTATACGGGGACGGGGCAGCATGTACACGGGGACGGTTCGTACACGGCGACGGGGCAACGTGTACACGGGGACGGGGTGTACACGGGGACGGGGTGTACAAGGGGACGGGGTGTACACGGTGACGGGGCAGCGTGTACACGGGGACGGGGTGTACACGGGGATGGGGCATCGTGTACACTGGGAATTTGTTGCGTGTACACGGGGACGGGGTGTACACGGGGACGGGGCTGCGTGTACACGGGGACGGGGTGTACGCGGGGACGGGGTGTACACGGGGAAGGGGTGTACACGGGGACGGGGCATTGTGTACACGCGGACGGGGTTTACACGGGGACGGGGTGCACGCGGGGACGGGGTGTAACCGGGGACGAGGCAGCGTGTACATGGGGACGGGGCAGCTTGTACACGGGGACGTGGTGTACACGGGGACGGGGTGTACACGGGGACGTGGCTGCATGTACACGGGGACGGGGTGCACGCGGGGACGGGGTGTAACCGGGGACGAGGACGGGGTGTACATGGGGACGGGGCAGCATGTACACGGGGACGGTGTGTACACGGGGACGGTGTGTACACGTGGTCGGGGTGTACACGGGGACGGGGCGTACACGGGGACGGGGCAGCGTGTACACGGGGACGGGGTGTACACGTGGACGGGGTGTACACGAGAACGGGGTGTACAAGGGGACGGGGCTGCGTGTACACGGGGACGAGGTTTACACGGGGACGGGGTGTACACGCGGATGGGGTGTACACGGGGACGGGGCAGCGTGTACACGGGGACGGGGCAGCGTGTACACAGGGACGGGGCAGCGTGTACGCGGGGACGGGGTGTACACGGGGAAGGGTGTATACGGGGACGGGGCAGCATGTACACGGGGACGGTTTGTACACGGCGACGGGGCAACGTGTACACGGGGACGGGGTGTACACGGGGACGGGGTGTACAAGGGGACGGGGGGTACACGGTGACGGGGCAGCGTGTACACGGGGACGGGGTGTACACGGGGATGGGGCATCGTGTACACTGGGAATTTGTTGCGTGTACACGGGGACGGGGTGTACACGGGGACGGGGCTGCGTGTACACGGGGACGGGGGTGTACGCGGGGACGGGGTGTACACGGGGAAGGGGTGTACACGGGGACGGGGCATTGTGTACACGCGGACGGGGTTTACACGGGGACGGGGTGCACGCGGGGACGGGGTGTAACCGGGGACGAGGCAGCGTGTACATGGGGACGGGGCAGCTTGTACACGGGGACGGGGTGTACACGGGGACGGGGTGTACACGGGGACGTGGCTGCATGTACACGGGGACGGTGTGTACACGGGGACGGTGTGTACACGTGGTCGGGGTGTTCACGGGGACGGGGCGTACACGGGGACGGGGCAGCGTGTACACGGGGACGGGGTGTACACGTGGACGAGGTGTACACGAGAACGGGGTGTACAAGGGTACGGGGCTGCGTGTACACGGGGACGAGGTTTACACGGGGACGGGGTGTACACGCGGACGGGGTGTACACGGGGACGGGGCAGCGTGTACACGGGGACGGGGCAGCGTGTACACAGGGACGGGGCAGCGTGTACGCGGGGACGGGGTGTACACGGGGAAGGGTGTATACGGGGACGGGGCAGCATGTACACGGGGACGGTTCGTACACGGCGACGGGGCAACGTGTACACGGGGAAGGGGTGTACACGGGGACGGGGTGTACAAGGGGACGGGGTGTACACGGTGACGGGGCAGCGTGTACGCGGGGACGGGGTGTACACGGGGACAGGTGTACACGGGGACGGGGTGTACACGGCGAAATGGTGTACACAGGGACGGGGCTGCGTGTACACGGGGACGGGGTGTACAAGGGGACGGGGTGTGCACGGGGACGGGGTGTACAAGAGGACGGGGTGTACACGGGGACGGGGCATTGTGTACACGGGGACGAGGTGTACACGGGGACGTGGTGTACGAGGGGACGGGGCAGCGTGTACACGGGGACGGGGTGTACACGGGGACGGGGTGTACACGGTGACGGGGCTGCGTGTACACGGGGACGGGGTGTACACGGGGACGGGGTGTACACCTGGACGGGGCTACGTGTACACGGGGACGGGGCAGCGTGTACACGGGGAAGGGGTGTACACGGGGACGGGGTGTTCACGGGGACGGGTTGTACACGGGGACGGGGCGTACACGGGGACAGGGCGTACACGGGGACGTGGCTGCGTTTACAGGGGACGGGGCAACGTGTATACGGACACGGGGTGTACACGGGGACGGGTTGTATACGGGGACAGGGCGTACACGGGGACGGGGCGTACACGGGGACGGGGCGTACACGGTCACGGGGCAGCGTGTACACGGGGAAGGGTGTACACGTGGACGGGGTGTACACGGGGACGGGGTGTACACGGGGAGAGGGCGTACACGGGGACGGGGCGTACACGGGGACGGGGCTGCGTGTACACTGGGACGGGGCAGCGTGTACGCGGGGACGGGGTGTACACGGGGAAGGGTGTATACGGGGACGGGGCAGCATGTACACGGGGACGGTTCGTACACGGCGACGGGGCAACGTGTACACGGGGACGGGGTGTACACGGGGACGGGGTGTACAAGGGGACGGGGCTGCGTGTACACGGGACGGGGTGTGCACGGGGACGGTGTGTACACGGGGACGGGGTGTACACGGGGACGGGGTGCACACGGGGACGAGGAGAACACCGGGACGGGGCGTAATCGGGGACGGGGCGTACACGGGGACGGTGCAGCGTGTACACGGGACGGGGTGTGCACGGGGACGGGGTGTACACGGGGCGAGGCTTCGTGTACACGGGGACGGGGCAGCGTGCACACGGGGATGGGGTGTACACGGGGACGGGGCAGCGTGTACACGGGGACGGGGTGTACACGGGAACGGGGTGTACACGGGGATGGGGTGTACACGGGGACGGGGCATCGTGTACACGGTGACGGGGCTGCGTGTACACGGGGACGGGGTGTACACGGGGACGGGGTGTACACGGCGATTGTGCATCGTGTACACTGGGACGTGGTTGCGTGTACACGGGGACGGGGTTTTCACGGGGACGGGGCTGCGTGTACAAGGGGACGGGGTGTACACGGGGACGGGGTGTACACGGGAACGGGGTGTACACGGGGACGGGGTGTACACGGGGAAGGGGTGTACACGGGGACGGGGCATCGTGTACACGGGGACGGGGCGTATATGGGGACGGGGCGTACATGGGGACGGGGCGTACACGGCGACGGGGCGTACATGGGGACGGGGCGAACACGTGGACGTGGCTGCGTGGACACGGGGACGGGGCACCCTGTACACGGGGACGGTGTGTAGACGGGGTCGGGGTGTACACGGGGACGGGTTGTACACGGGGACAGGGCGTACACGGGGACGGGGCGTACACGGGGACGGGACAGCGTGTACACGGGGACGGGTGTACACGTTGACGGGGTGTACACGGGGATGGGGTGTACACGGGGACGGGGTGTACACGGGGAGAAGGCGTACACGTGGACGGGGCTGCGTGTACACTGGGACGGGGCAGCGTGTACGCGGGGACGGGGTGTACACGGGGAAGGGTGAATACGGGGACGGGGCAGCATGTACACGGCGAAGGTTCGTACACGGCGACGGGGCAACGTGTACAAGGGGACGGGGTGTACACGGGGACGGGGCGTACAAGGGGACGGGGCAGCGTGTATACGGGACGGGGTGTGCACGGGGACGGGGCAGCGTGTACACGGGGACGGGGCATACACGTGTACGTGGTGCACACGGGGACGGGGTGTGCACGGGAACGGGGTGTACACGGGGATGGGGTGTACACGGGGACAGGGCGTACACGGGGATGGGGCGTACACGGTGACGGCGCTGCGTGTACACGGGGACGGAGTAGCGTGTACACGGGGACGGGGTGTACACGGGGACGTGGTGTACACGGGGACGGGACGTACACGGGGACGGGTCAGCGTGTACACGGGGACGCGTGTACACGGGGACGGGTGTACACGGGGACGGGGCGTACACGGGGACGAGGCTGCATGTACACGGGGACGGGGCAACGTGTACACGGAGACGGGGTGTACACGGGGACGGGGTGCACACGGGGACAGGGCGTACACGGGGATGGGGCGTACACGGGGACGGGGCAGCGTGTACACGGGGAGGTTGTACACGGGGACGGGTGTACAGGGGGACGGGGTGTACACGGGGAGAGGTCGTACACGGGGACGGGGCGTACACGGGGCGGGGCTGCGTGTACACGGGGAAGGGGTGTACACGGGGACGGGGTGTACAAGTGGACGGGGTTTACATGGGGCAACGTGTACACGGGGACGGGGTGTACACGGGGCAGCGTGTACACGGGACGGGGTTTGCACGGGGACGTGGTGTACACGGGGACGGGGCAACGTGTACACGGGGACGGGGCAGCGTGCACACGGGGATAGGGTGTACACGGGGACGGGGCAGCGTGTACACGGGGACGGGGTACGGGGTGTACACGGGGACGTGGTGGACACGGGGACGTAGTGTACACGGGGATTGGGTGTACACGGGGACGGGGAGTACACGGGGACGGGGTGTACACGGGGACGGGGCGTCGTGTACACGGGGACGGGGTGTATACGGGGACGGGGCTGCGTGTAAACGGGAACGGGGCTGCGTGTACACGGTGACGGGGCAGCGTGTACGCGGGGACGGGATGTACACGGGGACGGGTGCACACGGTGACGGGGTGTACACGGGGAAATAGTGTACACAGGGACGGGGCTGCGTGTACACGGGTACGGGGTGTACAAGGGAACGGTGTGTACACGGGGACGTGGCAGCGTGTACACGGGGACGGGGCAGCGTGTACACACGGACGGGGCAGCGTGTACGCGGGTCGGGGTGTACAAAGGGACGGGTGTACACGGGGACGGGGTGTATATGGGGACGGGTGTATGCGGGGACGGGGCATTGTGTACACGGGGACGGGGTGTACACGGGGACGTGGTGTACGAGGGGACGGGGCAGCGTGTACACGGGGATGGGGCAGCGTGTACACGGGTACGGGGTGTGCACGGGGACGGGGTGTACACGGGGACGGGGCAGCGTGTACACGGGGACGGGGTGTACACGAGGACGGGGCAGCGTGTACACGGGGACGGGGCAGCGTGTACACATGGACGGGGCACCGTATACACGGGGACGGGGTGTACACGGGGACGGGGTTTACACGAGGACGGGGCAGCGTGTACACGGGGACGGGGCAGCGTGTACACATGGACGGGGCACCGTGTACACGGGGACGGGGTGTACACGGGGACGGGTGCACACGGGGACGGGGTGTACACGGGGAAATAGTGTACACAGGGACGGGGCTGCATGTACACGGGGACGGGGTGTACAAGGGGACGGTGTGTACACGGGGACGGGGTGTACAAGGGGACGGGGTGTACAAGGGGACGGGGCATTGTGTACACGGGGACGAGGTGTACACGGGGACGTGGTGTACGAGGGGACGGGGCATCGTGTACACGGGGACGGGGTGTACACGGGGACGGGGTGTACACGGTGACGGGGCTGCGTGTACACGGGGATGGGGTAGCGTGTACACGGGGACGGGGTGTACACGGGGACGTGGTGTACACATGGACGGGGTGTACACGGGGACGGTGCAGCGTGTACACGTTTCAGAGTGTGCACGGGGACGGGGTGTACATGAGGACGGGGCAGCGTGTACACGGGGACCGGGCAGCGTGTACACGGGGACGGGGTGTACACGGGGACGGGCTGTATACGGGGACGGCGCAGCGTGTACACGGGGACGTGGTGTACACAGGGACGGGGCATCGTGTACACGGGGACGGGGCGTACCCAGGGACGGAGCAGCGTGTACACGGGCACATCGTGTACACGGGGACGGGACGTACACGGGGACGTGTCAGCGTGTACATGGGGACGGGGTGTACACGGGGACGGGGCGTACACGGGGACGGGGCGTACACGGGGACTTGGCTGCGTGTACACGGGGACGGGGCAACGTGTACACGGAGACGGAGTGTACACGGGGACGGGGTGTACACGGGGACAGGGCGTACACGGGGACGGGGCGTAAACGGGGACGTGGCAGCGTGTTCTCGGGGAGGTTGTACACGGGGACGGGGCGTACACGGGGACGGGGCTGCGTGTACACGGGGATGGGGTGTACACGGGGACGGGGTATATACGGGGCAACGTGTACACGGGGACGGGGTGTACACGGGGCAGCGTGTACACGGGATGGGGTGTGCACGGGGACGGGGTGTACCCGGGGACGGGGCGTCGTGTACACGGGGACGGGGTGTATACGGGGACGGGGCTACGTGTAAACGGGAACGGGGCTGCGTGTACACGGTGTCGGGGCAGCGTGTACACGGGGATGGGGTATACACGGGGATGGGGCATCGTGTACACTGGGACGTGGCTGCGTGTACATGGGGACGGGGTGTACACGGGGACGTTGACGGGTGTACGCGGGGACGGGGCATTGTGTAGACGGGGACGGGGTGTACACGGGGACGTGGTGTACGAGGGGACGGGGTAGCGTGTACACGGGGACGGGGCAGCGTGTACACGGTTAAGGGGTGTGCACGGGGACGGGGTGTACACGGGGACGGGGCAGCGTGTACACGGGGACGGGGTGTACACGAGGACGGGGCAGCGTGTACACGGGGACGGGGCAGCGTGTACACAGGGACGGGGCAGCGTGTACACGGGGACGGGGTGTACACGGGGACGGGGTGTACACGGGGACGGGGCAGCGTGTACACAGGGACGGGGCAGCGTGTACGCGGGGACGGTGTGTACACGGGGATGGGTGCACACGGGGACGGGGTGTACACGGGGAAATAGTGTACACAGGGACGGGGCTGCGTGTACACGGGGACGGGGTGTACAAGGGGACGGTGTGTACACGGGGACGTGGCAGCGTGTACACGGGGACGGGGCAGCGTGTACACATGGACGGGGCAGCGTGTACGCGGGTCGGGGTGTACAAAGGGACGGGTGTACACGGGGACGGGGTGTACACGGGGACGGGTGTACGCGGGGACGGGGCATTGTGTACACGGGGACGGGGTGTACACGGGGACGTGGTGTACGAGGGGACGGGGCAGCGTGTACACGGGGACGGGGCAACGTGTACACGGATACGGGGTGTGCACGGGGACGGGGTGTACACGGGGACGGGGCAGCGTGTACACGGGGACGGGGTGTACACGAGGACCGGGCAGCGTGTACACGGGGACGGGGCAGCCTGTACACAGGGACGGGGCAGCGTGTACACGGGGACGGGGTGTACACGGGGACGGGGTGTACACGGGGACGGGGCAGCGTGTACACGGGGACGGGGCAGCGTGTACACAGGGACGGGGCAGCGTGTACGCGGGGACAGGGTGTACACGGGGACGGGTGCACACGGGGACGGGGTGTACACGGGGAAATAGTGTACACAGGGACGGGGCTGCATGTACACGGGGACGGGGTGTACAAGGGGACGGTGTGTACACGGGGACGGGGTGTACAAGGGGACGGGGTGTACAAGGGGACGGGGCATTGTGTACACGGGGACGAGGTGTACACGGGGACGTGGTGTACGAGGGGACGGGGCATCGTGTACACGGGGACGGGGTGTACACGGGGACGGGGTGTACACGGTGACGGGGCTGCGTGTACACGGGGATGGGGTAGCGTGTACACGGGGACGGGGTGTACACGGGGACGTGGTGTACACATGGACGTGGCTACGTGTACACTGGGGCGGGGCAGCGTGTACACGGGGCAGAGTGTGCACGGGGACGGGGTGTACATGAGGACGG
Organism: Rhinoraja longicauda; assembly: GCF_053455715.1. Lineage (NCBI taxonomy): Eukaryota > Metazoa > Chordata > Chondrichthyes > Rajiformes > Arhynchobatidae > Rhinoraja > Rhinoraja longicauda. The sequence goes on from NW_027601368.1 coordinate 65,268, forward strand.
GGCAGCGTGTACACGGGGACCGGGCAGCGTGTACACGGGGACGGGGTGTACACGGGGACGGGCTGTATACGGGGACGGCGCAGCGTGTACACGGGGACGTGGTGTACACAGGGACGGGGCATCGTGTACACGGGCACATCGTGTACACGGGGACGGGACGTACACGGGGACGGGACGTACACGGGGACGGGTCAGCGTGTACACGGGGACGGGGTGTACACGGGGACGGGGTATACACGGGGACGGGGCGTACACGGGGACGGGGCGTACACGGGGACTTGGTTGCGTGTACACGGGGACGGGGCAACGTGTACACGGAGACGGAGTGTACACGGGGACGGGGTGTACACGGGGACAGGGCGTACACGGCGACGGGGCGTAAACGGGGACGGGGCAGCGTGTACACGGGAAGGTTGTACACGGGGACGACCTGTACACGGGGACGGGGCGTACACGGGGACGGGGCTGCGTGTACACGGGGATGCGGTGTACACGGGGACGGGGTATATACGGGGCAACGTGTACACGGGGACGGGGTGTACACGGGGCAGCGTGTACAGGGGATGGGGTGTGCACGGGGACGGGGTGTACCCGGGGACGGGGCGTCGTGTACACGGGGACGGGGTGTATACGGGGATGGGGCTACGTGTAAACGGGAACGGGGCTGCGTGTACACGGTGTCGGGGAGCGTGTACACGGGGACGGGGTGTACACGGGGATGGGGCATCGTGTACACTGGGACGTGGCTGCGTGTACATGGGGACGGGGTGTACACGGGGACGGGGCAGCGTGTACTCGGGGACGGGGCAGCGTGTACACGTTGACGGGGAAGCGTGTACACGGGGACGGGTGTACACGGGGCGGGGTATACACGACGACGGGGTGTACACGGGGACGGGGTGTACACGGGGACGTGGTGTACACGGGGACGGGGCTGCGTGTACACGACGACGGGGTGTACACGGGGACGGGGTGTACACGGGGACGGGTGTACAAGGGGACGGGGTGTACACGTGGACTGGATGTAGAAGGGGACGGGGTGTACACGGGGACGGGGCATTGTGTACACGGGGACGAGGTGTACACGGGGACGTGTTGTACGAGGGGACGGGGCAGCGTGTACACGGGGAAGGGGTGTACACGGGGACGGGGTGTACACGGTGACGGGGCTGCGTGTACACGGGGACGTTGTAGCGTGTACACGGGGACGGGTTGTACACGGGGACGGGGTGGACACCTGGACGGGGCTACGTGTACACGGGGACGGGGCAGCGTGTACACGGGGACGGGGTGTACACGGGGACGGGCTGTACACGGGGACGGGGTGTACACGGGGAAGGGGTGTACACAGGGACGGGGCAGCGTTTACACGGGGACTGGGCAGCCTGGACACAGGGACGGGGCAGCGTGTACACGGGGACGGGGTGTACACGGGGACGGGGTGTACACGGGGACGGGGCAGCGTGTACACGGGGACGGGGCAGCGTGTACACAGGGACGGGGCAGCGTGTACGCGGGGACGGGGTGTACACGCGGACGGGTGCACACAGGGACGGGGTGTACACGGGGAAATAGTGTACACAGGGACGGGGCTGCATGTACACGGGGACGGGGTGTACAAGGGGACGGTGTGTACACGGGGACGGGGTGTACAAGGGGACGGGGTGTACAAGGGGACGGGGCATTGTGTACACGGGAACGAGGTGTACACGGGGACGTGGTGTACGAGGGGACGGGGCATCGTGTACACGGGGACGGGGTGTACACGGGGACAGGGCGTACACGGCGACGGGGCGTAAACGGGGACGGGGCAGCGTGTACACGGGAAGGTTGTACACGGGGACGACCTGTACACGGGGACGGGGCGTACACGGGGACGGGGCTGCGTGTACACGGGGATGCGGTGTACACGGGGACGGGGTATATACGGGGCAACGTGTACACGGGGACGGGGTGTACACGGGGCAGCGTGTACAGGGGATGGGGTGTGCACGGGGACGGGGTGTACCCGGGGACGGGGCGTCGTGTACACGGGGACGGGGTGTATACGGGGATGGGGCTACGTGTAAACGGGAACGGGGCTGCGTGTACACGGTGTCGGGGAGCGTGTACACGGGGACGGGGTGTACACGGGGATGGGGCATCGTGTACACTGGGACGTGGCTGCGTGTACATGGGGACGGGGTGTACACGGGGACGGGGCAGCGTGTACTCGGGGACGGGGCAGCGTGTACACGTTGACGGGGAAGCGTGTACACGGGGACGGGTGTACACGGGGCGGGGTATACACGACGACGGGGTGTACACGGGGACGGGGTGTACACGGGGACGTGGTGTACACGGGGACGGGGCTGCGTGTACACGACGACGGGGTGTACACGGGGACGGGGTGTACACGGGGACGGGTGTACAAGGGGACGGGGTGTACACGTGGACTGGATGTAGAAGGGGACGGGGTGTACACGGGGACGGGGCATTGTGTACACGGGGACGAGGTGTACACGGGGACGTGTTGTACGAGGGGACGGGGCAGCGTGTACACGGGGAAGGGGTGTACACGGGGACGGGGTGTACACGGTGACGGGGCTGCGTGTACACGGGGACGTTGTAGCGTGTACACGGGGACGGGTTGTACACGGGGACGGGGTGGACACCTGGACGGGGCTACGTGTACACGGGGACGGGGCAGCGTGTACACGGGGACGGGGTGTACACGGGGACGGGCTGTACACGGGGACGGGGTGTACACGGGGAAGGGGTGTACACGGGGACGGGGCAGCGTTTACACGGGGACGGGGCAGCCTGGACACAGGGACGGGGCAGCGTGTACACGGGGACGGGGTGTACACGGGGACGGGGTGTACACGGGGACGGGGCAGCGTGTACACGGGGACGGGGCAGCGTGTACACAGGGACGGGGCAGCGTGTACGCGGGGACGGGGTGTACACGCGGACGGGTGCACACAGGGACGGGGTGTACACGGGGAAATAGTGTACACAGGGACGGGGCTGCATGTACACGGGGACGGGGTGTACAAGGGGACGGTGTGTACACGGGGACGGGGTGTACAAGGGGACGGGGTGTACAAGGGGACGGGGCATTGTGTACACGGGAACGAGGTGTACACGGGGACGTGGTGTACGAGGGGACGGGGCATCGTGTACACGGGGACGGGGTGTACACGGGGACGGGGTGTACACGGTGACGGGGCTGCGTGTACACGAGGATGGGGTAGCGTGTACACGGGGACGGGGTGTACACGGGGACGTGGTGTACACATGGACGTGGCTACGTGTACACTGGGACGGGGCAGCGTGTACACGGGGCAGAGTGTGCACGGGGACGGGGTGTACATGAGGACGGGGCAGCGTGTACACGGGGACCGGGCAGCGTGTACACGGGGACGGGGTGTACACGGGGACGGGCTGTATACGGGGACGGCGCAGCGTGTACACGGGGACGTGGTGTACACAGGGACGGGGCATCGTGTACACGGGCACATCGTGTACACGGGGACGGGACGTACACGGGGACGGGACGTACACGGGGACGGGTCAGCGTGTACACGGGGACGGGGTGTACACGGGGACGGGGTATACACGGGGACGGGGCGTACACGGGGACGGGGCGTACACGGGGACTTGGCTGCGTGTACACGGGGACGGGGCAACGTGTACACGGAGACGGAGTGTACACGGGGACGGGGTGTACACGGGGACAGGGCGTACACGGCGACGGGGCGTAAACGGGGACGGGGCAGCGTGTACACGGGAAGGTTGTACACGGGGACGACCTGTACACGGGGACGGGGCGTACACGGGGACGGGGCTGCGTGTACACGGGGATGCGGTGTACACGGGGACGGGGTATATACGGGGCAACGTGTACACGGGGACGGGGTGTACACGGGGCAGCGTGTACAGGGGATGGGGTGTGCACGGGGACGGGGTGTACCCGGGGACGGGGCGTCGTGTACACGGGGACGGGGTGTACACGGGGACGGGGCAGCGTGTACTCGGGGTCGGGGCAGCGTGTACACGGGGACGGGGAGTACACGGGGACGGGGTGTACACGTTGACGGGGAAGCGTGTAAACGGGAACGGGGCTGCGTGTACACGGTGTCGGGGCAGCGTGTACACGGGGACGTGGTGTACACGGGGATGGCGCATCGTGTACACTGGGACGTGGCTGCGTGTACATGGGGACGGGGTGTACACGGGGACGGGGCAGCGTGTACTCGGGGACGGGGCAGCGTGTACACGGGGACGGGGAGTACACGGGGACGGGGTGTACACGGGGACGTGGTGTACACGGGGACGGGGCTGCGTGTACACGACGACGGGGTGTACACGGGGACGGGGTGTACACGGGGACGGGTGTACAAGGGGACGGGGTGTACACGGGGACTGGATGTAGAAGGGGACGGGGTGTACACGGGGACGGGGCATTGTGTACACGGGGACGAGGTGTACACGGGGACGTGTTGTACGAGGGGACGGGGCAGCGTGTACACGGGGAAGGGGTGTACACGGGGACCGGGTGTACACGGTGACGGGGCTGCGTGTACACGGGGACGGGGCAGCGTGTACACGGGGACGGGGTGTACACGGGGACGGGCTGTACACGGGGACGGGGTGTACACGGGGAAGGGGTGTACACGGGGACGGGGCATCGTGTACACGGGGACGGGGTTTACACGGGGACGGGGTTTACACGGGGACGGGGTGTAACCGAGGACGAGGCAGCGTGTACACGGGGACGGGGCAGATTGTACACGGGGACGGGGTGTACACGGGGACGGGGTGTACACGGGGACGTGGCTGCATGTACACGGGGACGGGGCATCGTGTACACTGGGACGGTGTGTACACGGGGTCGGGGTGTACACCGGGACGGGGCGTACACGGGGACGGGGCGTACAAGGGGACGGGGCAGCGTGTACACGGGGACGGGGTGTACACGTGGACGGGGTGTACACGGGGACGGGGTGTACAAGGGGACGGGGCTGCGTGTACACGGGGACGGGGTGTACAAGGGGACGGGGTGTACACGGGGACGGGGAAGCTGTACACGGGGACGGGGCAGCGTGTACACAGGGACGAGGCAGCGTGTACGCGGGGACGGGGTGTACACGGGGACAGGTGTACACGGGGACGGGGTGTACACGGGGAAATGGTGTACACAGGGACGGGGCTGCGTGTACACGGGGACGGGGTGTACACGGGGACGGGGTGTATAAGGGGACGGCGCAGCGTGTACACGGGGACGTGGTGTACACGGGGCCGGGGCTTACACAGGGACGGAGCAGCGTTTACACGGCGACAGCGTGTACACGGGGACGGGAAGTACACGTGGACGGGTCAGCGTGTACACGGGGACGGGGTGTACACGGGGACGGGGCGTACACGGGGACGGGGCGTACACGGGGAAGGTAGTATACGTGGACGGGGCAGCATGTACACGGGGACGGTTCGTACACGGCGACGGGGCAACGTGTACACGGGAACGGGGTGTACACGGGGAAGGTGTGTACAAGGGGACGGTGTGTACACGGGGACGGGGTGCACGCGGGGACGGGGCAGCGTGTACACGGGGACGGGGTATACACGAGGACGAGGTGTACACGGGGACGGGGTGTACACGTGGACGGGGTGTAACCGGGGACGAGGCAGCGTGTACACGGGGACGGGGCAGCTTGTACACGGGGACGGGGTGTACACGGGGACGGGGTGTACACGGGGACGTGGCTGCATGTACACGGGGACGGGGCATCGTGTACACGGGGACGGTGTGTACACGGGGTCGGGGTGTACACCGGGACGGGGCGTACACGGGGACGGGGCGTACAAGGGGACGGGGCAGCGTGTACACGGGGACGTGGTGTACAGGTGGACGGGGTGTACACGGGGACGGGGTGTACAAGGGGACGGGGTGTACACGGGGATGGGGCGTCGTGTACACGGGGACGGGGTGTACACGGGGACGGGGCTGCTTGTACACGGTGACGGGGCAGCGTGTACACGGGGACGGGGTGTACACGGGGATGGGGCATCGTGTACACTGGGACGTCGTTGCGTGTACACGGGGACGGGGTGTACACGGGGACGGGGCTGCGTGTACACGGGGACGGGGTGTACACGGGGACGGGGTGTACACGGGGAAGGGGTGTACACGGGGACGGGGCATCGTGTACACGGGGACGGGGTTTACACGGGGACGGGGTTTACACGGGGACGGGGTGCACGCGGGGACGGGGCAGCGTGTACACGGGGACGGGGTATACACGGGGACGAGGTGTACACGGGGACGGGGTGTACACGTGGACGGGGTGTAACCGGGGACGAGGCAGCGTGTACACGTGGACGGGGCAGCTTGTACACGGGGACGGGGTGTACACGGGGACGGGGTGTACACGGGGACGTGGCTGCATGTACACGGGGACGAGGCATCGTGTACACGGGGACGGTGTGTACACGGGGTCGGGGTGTACACCGGGACGGGGCGTACACGGGGACGGGGCGTACAAGGGGACGGGGCAGCGTGTACACGGGGACGTGGTGTACAGGTGGACGGGGTGTACACGGGGACGGGGTGTACAAGGGGACGGGGCTGCGTGTACACGGGGACGGGGTGTACACGGGGACGGGGAAGCTGTACACGGGGACGTGGCAGCGTGTACACAGGGACGGGGCAGCGTGTACGCGGGGACGGGGTGTACACGGGGACAGGTGTACACGGGGACGGGGTGTACACGGGGAAATGGTGTACACAGGGACGGGGCTGCGTGTCACGGGGACGGGGTGTACAAGGGGACGGGGTGTACACGGGGACGGGGTGTACAAGAGGACGGGGTGTACACGGGGACGGGGCATTGTGTACACGTGGACGAGGTGTACACGGGGACGTGGTGTACGAGGGGATGGGGCAGCGTGTACACGGGGACGGGGTGTACACGGGGACGGGGTGTTCACGGGGACGGGGCAGCGTGTACACGGGGACGGGGCAACGTGTACACGGACACGGGGTGTACACGGGGACGGGGTGTACACGGGGACAGGACGTACACGGGGACGGGGCGTACAAGGGGACGGGGCAGCGTGTACACGGGGACGTGGTGTACAGGTGGACGGGGTGTACACGGGGACGGGGTGTACAAGGGGACGGGGTGTACACGGGGATGGGGCGTCGTGTACACGGGGACGGGGTGTACACGGGGACGGGGCTGCTTGTACACGGTGACGGGGCAGCGTGTACACGGGGACGGGGTGTACACGGGGATGGGGCATCGTGTACACTGGGACGTCGTTGCGTGTACACGGGGACGGGGTGTACACGGGGACGGGGCTGCGTGTACACGGGGACGGGGTGTACACGGGGACGGGGTGTACACGGGGAAGGGGTGTACACGGGGACGGGGCATCGTGTACACGGGGACGGGGTTTACACGGGGACGGGGTTTACACGGGGACGGGGTGCACGCGGGGACGGGGCAGCGTGTACACGGGGACGGGGTATACACGGGGACGAGGTGTACACGGGGACGGGGTGTACACGTGGACGGGGTGTAACCGGGGACGAGGCAGCGTGTACACGTGGACGGGGCAGCTTGTACACGGGGACGGGGTGTACACGGGGACGGGGTGTACACGGGGACGTGGCTGCATGTACACGGGGACGAGGCATCGTGTACACGGGGACGGTGTGTACACGGGGTCGGGGTGTACACCGGGACGGGGCGTACACGGGGACGGGGCGTACAAGGGGACGGGGCAGCGTGTACACGGGGACGTGGTGTACAGGTGGACGGGGTGTACACGGGGACGGGGTGTACAAGGGGACGGGGCTGCGTGTACACGGGGACGGGGTGTACACGGGGACGGGGAAGCTGTACACGGGGACGTGGCAGCGTGTACACAGGGACGGGGCAGCGTGTACGCGGGGACGGGGTGTACACGGGGACAGGTGTACACGGGGACGGGGTGTACACGGGGAAATGGTGTACACAGGGACGGGGCTGCGTGTCACGGGGACGGGGTGTACAAGGGGACGGGGTGTACACGGGGACGGGGTGTACAAGAGGACGGGGTGTACACGGGGACGGGGCATTGTGTACACGTGGACGAGGTGTACACGGGGACGTGGTGTACGAGGGGATGGGGCAGCGTGTACACGGGGACGGGGTGTACACGGGGACGGGGTGTTCACGGGGACGGGGCAGCGTGTACACGGGGACGGGGCAACGTGTACACGGACACGGGGTGTACACGGGGACGGGGTGTACACGGGGACAGGACGTACACGGGGACGGGGCGTACACGGTCACGGGGCAGCGTGTACACGGGGAAGGGTGTACACGGGGACGGTTCGTACACGGCGACGGGGCAACATGTACACGGGGACGGGGTGTACACGGGGACGGGGTGTACAAGGGGACGGGGTGTAAACGGGGCGGGGTGGACACGGGGACGGGGCTGCGTGTACACGGGACGGGGTGTGCACGGGGACGGGGTGTACACGGGGACGGGGTGTACAAGGGGACGGGGTGTACACGGGGACGAGAAGTACACGGGGACGGGGCGTACTCGGGGACGGGGCGTACACGGGGACGGGGCAGCGTGTACACGGGCCGGGGTGTGCACGGGGACGGGGTGCACACGGGGACGGGGCTGCGTGTACACGGGGACGGGGCATACACGGGTACGGGGTGTACACGGGGACGGGGTGTACACGGGAACGGGGTTTACACGGGGATGGGGTGTACGCGGGGACGGGGAGTACACGGGGACGGGGTGTACACGGGAACGGGGCTGTGTGTAAACGGGGACGGGGCTACGTGTACACGGTGACGGGGCAGCGTGTACACGGGGACGGGGTGTACACGGGGTTGGGGAATCGTGTACACTGGGACGTGGTTGCGTGTACACGGGGACGGGGCTGCGTGTACACGGGGACGGGGTGTACACGGGGACGGGGTGTACACGGGGACGGAGTGTACACGGGGACGGAGTGTACACGGGGACGGGGTGTACACGGTGACGGGGCTGCGTGTATACGGGGACGGGGTAGCGCGTACACGGGGACGGGGTGTACACGGGGACGGAACGTACACGGGGACGGGTCAGCGTGTACACGGGGACGGGTGTACACGGGGACGGGGTGTACACGGGGACGGGTCGTACACGGGGACGGGGCGTACACGGGGACATGGCTGCGTGTACTCGGGGACGGGGCAACGTGTACACGGAGACGGGGTGTACACGGGGACGGGGTGTACACGGGGACAGGGCGTACACGGGGACGGGGCAGCGTGTACACGGGGACGGGTGTACACGTGGACGGGGTGTACACGGGGACGGGGTGTACACGGGGACGGGGTGTACACGGGGAGAGGGCGTACACGGGGACGGAGCGTACACGGGGACGGGGCTGCGTGTACACTGGGACGGGGCAGCGTGTATGCGGGGACGGGGTGTACACGGGGAAGGGTGTATACGGGGACGGGGCAGCATGTACACGGGGACGGTTCGTACACGGCGACGGGGCAACGTGTACACGGGGACGGGGTGTACACGGGGACGGGGTGTACAAGGGGACGGGGCTGCGTGTACACGGGACGGGGTGTGCACGGGGACGGTGTGTACACGGGACGGGGTGTACACGCGACGGGGTATACACGGGGACGGGATGTACACGGGGATGGGGAGTACACGGGGACGGGGAGTACACGGGGACGGGGTGTACACGGGGATTGGGCGTCGTGTACACGGGGACGCGGTGTACACGGGGACGGGGCTGCGTGTAAACGGGGACGGGGCTGCGTGTACACGGTGACGGGGCAGCGTGTACACGGGGACGGGGTGTACACGGGGAAGGGGTGTACACCTGGACGGGGCTACGTGTACACGGGGACGGGGCATCGTGTACACGGGGACGGGGTGTACACGGGGACGGGTTGTACACGGGGACAGGGCGTACACGGGGACGGGTCGTACACGGGGACTGGGCGTACACGGTCACGGGGCAGCGTGTACACGGGGAAGGGTGTACACGTGGACGGGGTGTACACGGGGACGGGGTGTACACGGGGAGAGGGCGTACACGGGGACGGGGCGTACACGGGGACGGGGCTGCGTGTACACTGGGACGGGGCAGCGTGTACACGGGGACGGGTTGTACACGGGGAAGGGTGTATACGGGGACGGGGCAGCATGTACACGGGGACGGTTCGTACACGGCGACGGGGCAATGTGTACACGGGGACGGGGTGTCCAAGGGGACGGGGTTTAAACGGGGACGGGGTGTACACGGGGACGGGGCTGCGTGTACACGGGACGGGGTGTGCACGGGGACGGGGTGTACACGGGGACGGGGTGTACAAGGGGACGGGGTGTACACGGGGACGAGAAGTACACGGGGACGGGGCGTACTCGGGGACGGGGCGTACACGGGGACGGGGCAGCGTGTACACGGGACGGGGTGTGCACGGGGACGGGGTGTACACGGGGACGGGGCTGCGTGTACACGGGGACGGGGCAGCGTGCACACGGGGATGGCGTGTACACGGGGACGGGGCATACACGGTACGGGGTGTACACGGGGACGGGGTGTACGCGGGAACGGGGTTTATACGGGGATGGGGTGTACGCGGGGACGGGGAGTACGCGGGGACGGGGTGTACACGGGGACGGGGCTGCGTGTAAACGGGGACGGGGCTACGTGTACACGGTGACGGGGCAGCGTGTACACGGGGACGGGGTGTACACGGGGACGGGGTGTACACGGGGATGGGGCATCGTGTACACTGGGACGTGGTTGCGTGTACACGGGGACGGGGCTGCGTGTACACTGGGACGGGGCAGCGTGTACGCGGGGACGGGGTGTACACGGGGAAGGGTGTATACGGGGACGGGGCAGCATGTACACGGGGACGGTTCGTACACGGCGACGGGGCAACGTGTACACGGGGACGGGGTGTACACGGGGACGGGGTGTACAAGGCGACGGGGTGTAAACGGGGACGGGGTGTACACGGGGACGGGGCTGCGTGTACACGGGACGGGGTGTGCACGGGGACGGGGTGTACACGGGGACGGGGTGTACAAGGGGACGGGGTGTACACGGGGACGAGAAGTACACGGGGACGGGGCGTACTCGGGGACGGGGCGTACACGGGGGCGGGGCAGCGTGTACACGGGACGGGGTGTGCACGGGGACGGGGTGTACACGGGGACGGGGCAGCGTGCACACGGGGATGGCGTGTACACGGGGACGGGGCATATACGGGTACGGGGTGTACACGGGGACGGGGTGTACGCGGGAACGGGGTTTACACGGGGATGGGGTGTACGCGGGGACGGGGAGTACGCGGGGACGGGGTGTACACGGGGACGGGGCTGCGTGTAAACGGGGACGGGGCTACGTGTACACGGTGACGGGGCAGCGTGTACACGGGGACGGGGTGTACACGGGGATGGGGCATCGTGTACACTGGGACGTGGTTGCGTGTACACGGGGACGGGGCTGCGTGTACACTGGGACGGGGCAGCGTGTACGCGGGGACGGGGTGTACACGGGGAAGGGTGTATACGGGGACGGGGCAGCATGTACACGGGGACGGTTCGTACACGGCGACGGGGCAACGTGTACACGGGGACGGGGTGTACACGGGGACGGGGTGTACAAGGGGACGGGGTGTAAACGGGGACGGGGTGTACACGGGGACGGGGCTGCGTGTACACGGGACGGGGTGTGCACGGGGACGGGGTGTACACGGGGACGGGGTGTACAAGGGGACGGGGTGTACACGGGGAGGAGAAGTACACGGGGACGGGGCGTACTCGGGGACGGGGAGTACACGGGGACGGGGCAGCGTGTACACGGGACGGGGTGTGCACGGGGACGGTGTGTACACGGGGACGGGGCTGCGTGTAGACGGGGACGGGGCAGCGTGCACACGGGGATGGCGTGTACACGGGGACGGGGCATACACGGGTACGGGGTGTACACGGGGACGGGGTGTACGCGGGAACGGGGTTTACACGGGGATGGGGTGTACGCGGGGACGGGGAGTACACGGCGACGGGGTGTACACGGGGACGGGGCTGCGTGTAAACGGGGACGGGGCTACGTGTACACGGTGACGGGGCAGCGTGTACACGGGGACGGGGTGTACACGGGGATGTGGCATCGTGTACACTGGGACGTGGTTGCGTGTACACGGGGACGGGGCTGCGTGTACACGGGGACGGGGTGTATACGGGAACGGGGTAGCGCGTACACGGGGACGGGGTGTACACGGGGACGGGGTGTACACCTGGACGGGGCTACGTGTACACGGGGACGGGGCAGCGTGTACACGGGGACGGGTTGTACACGGGGTCGGGGTGTTCACGGGGACGGGGCAGCGTGTACACGGGGACGGGTCAGAGTGTACACGGGGACGGGTGTACACGGGGACGGGTTGTACACGGGGACGGGGCGTACACGGGGACGGGGCGTACACGGGGACGTGGCTGCGTGTACAGGGGGACGGGGCAACGTGTATACGGACACGGGGTGTACACGGGGACGGGTTGTACACGGGGACAGGGCGTACACGGGGACGGGGCGTACACGGGGACTGGGCGTACACGGTCACGGGGCAGCGTGTACACGGGGAAGGGTGTACACGTGGACGGGGTGTACACGGGGACGGGGTGTACACGGGGAGAGGGCGTACACGGGGACGGGGCGTACACGGGGACGGGGCTGCGTGTACACTGGGACGGGGCAGCGTGTACGCGGGTCGGGGTGTACACGGGGAAGGGTGTATACGGGGACGGGGCAGCATGTACACGGGGACGGTTCGTACACGGCGACGCGGCAACGTGTACACGGGGACGGGGTGTACACGGGGACGGGGTGTACAAGGGGACGGGGTGTAAACGGGGACGGGGTGTACACGGGGACGGGGCTGCGTGTACACGGGACGGGGTGTGCACGGGGACGGGATGTACACGGGGACGGGGTGTACAAGGGGACGGGGTGTACACGGGGACGAGAAGTACACGGGGACGGGGCGTACTCGGGGACGGGGCGTACACGGGGACGGGGCAGCGTGTACATGGGACGGGGTGTGCACGGGGACGGGGTGTACACGGGGACGGGGCTGCGTGTACACGGGGACGGGGCAGCGTGCACACGGGGATGGCGTGTACACGGGGACGGGGCATACACGGGTACGGGGTGTACACGGGGACGGGGTGTACGCGGGAACGGGGTTTACACGGGGATGGGGTGTACGAGGGGACGGGGAGTACGCGGGGACGGGGTGTACACGGGGACGGGGCTGCGTGTAAACGGGGACGGGGCTACGTGTACACGGTGACGGGGCAACGTGTACACGGGGACGGGGTGTACACGGGGATGGGGCATCGTGTACACTGGGACGTGGATGCGTGTAACGGGGACGGGGCTGCGTGTACACTGGGAAGGGGCAGCGTGTACGCGGGGACGGGGTGTACACGGGGAAGGGTGTATACGGGGACGGGGCAGCATGTACACGGGGACGGTTCGTACACGGCGACGGGGCAACGTGTACACGGGGACGGGGTGTACACGGGGACGGGGTGTACAAGGGGACGGGGTGTAAACGGGGACGGGGCGTACTCGGGGACGGGGCGTACACGGGGACGGGGCAGCGTGCACACGGGGATGGCGTGTACACGGGGACGGGGCATACACGGGTACGGGGTGTACACGGGGACGAGAAGTACACGGGGACGGGGCGTACTCGGGGACGGGGCGTACACGGGGACGGGGCAGCGTGCACACGGGGATGGCGTGTACACGGGGACGGGGCATACACGGGTACGGGGTGTACACGGGGACGGGGTGTACGCGGGAACGGGGTTTACACGGGGATGGGGTGTACGCGGGGACGGGGAGTACGCGGGGACGGGGTGTACACGGGGACGGGGCTGCGTGTAAACGGGGACGGGGCTACGTGTACACGGTGACGGGGCAGCGTGTACACGGGGACGGGGTGTACACGGGGATGGGGCATCGTGTACACTGGGACGTGGTTGCGTGTACACGGGGACGGGGCTGCGTGTACACTGGGACGGGGCAGCGTGTACGCGGGGACGGGGTGTACACGGGGAAGGGTGTATACGGGGACGGGGCAGCATGTACACGGGGACGGTTCGTACACGGCGACGGGGCAACGTGTACACGGGGACGGGGTGTACACGGGGACGGGGTGTACAAGGGGACGGGGTGTAAACGGGGACGGGGTGTACACGGGGACTGGGCTGCGTGTACACGGGACGGGGTGTGCACGGGGACGGGGTGTACACGGGGACGGGGTGTACAAGGGGACGGGGTGTACACGGGGAGGAGAAGTACACGGGGACGGGGCGTACTCGGGGACGGGGAGTACACGGGGACGGGGCAGCGTGTACACGGGACGGGGTGTGCACGGGGACGGGGTGTACACGGGGACGGGGCTGCGTGTACACGGGGACGGGGCAGCGTGCACACGGGTATGGCGTGTACACGGGGACGGGGCATACACGGGTACGGGGTGTACACGGGGACGGGGTGTACGCGAGAACGGGGTTTACACGGGGATGGGGTGTACGCGGGGACGGGGAGTACACGGGGACGGGGTGTACACGGGGACGGGGCTGCGTGTAAACGGGGACGGGGCTACGTGTACACGGTGACGGGGCAGCGTGTACACGGGGACGGGGTGTACACGGGGATGGGGCATCGTGTACACTGGGACGTGGTTGCGTGTACACGGGGACGGGGCTACGTGTACACGGGGACGGGGTGTACACGGGGACGGGGTGTACACGGGGACGGAGTGTACACGGGGACGGGGTGTACACGGTGACGTGGCTGCGTGTATACGGGAACGGGGTAGCGCGTACACGGGGACGGGGTGTACACGGGGACGGGGTGTACACCTGGACGGCGCAGCGTGTACACGGGGACGTGGTGTACACGGGGACGGGGCATCGTGTACACGGGGACGGGGCGTACACAGGGACGGAACAGCGTGTACACGGGGACAGCGTGTACACGGGGACGGAACGTACACGGGGACGGGTCATCGTGTACACGGGGACGGGTGTACACGGGGACGGGGTGTACACGGGGACGGGTCGTACACGGGGACGGGGCGTACACGGGGACATGGCTGCGCGTACACGGGGACGGGGCTGCGTGTACACTGGGACGGGGCAGCGTGCACACGGGGACGGGGTGTACACGGGGGAGGCTGCGTGTACACGGGGACGGGGCAGCGTGCACACGGGGATGGGGTGTACACGGGGACGGGGCAGTGTGTAAACGGGGACGGGGCATACACGGGTACGGGGCGTACACGGGGACGGGGTGTACACGGGAACGGGGTGTACACGGGGATGGGGTGTACACGGGGACGGGGCATCGTGTACACGGTGACGGGGCTGCGTGTACACGGGGACGGGGTGTACACGGGGACGGGGTGTACACGGGGATTGTGCATCGTGTACACTGGGACGTGGTTGCGTGTACACGGGGACGGGGTTTACACGGGGACGGGGCTGCGTGTACACGGGGACGGGGTGTACACGGGGACGGGGTGTATACGGGGACGGGGTGTACACGGGGACGGGGTGTACACGGGGACGGGGTGTACACGGGGAAGGGGTGTACACGGGGACGGGGCATCGTGTACACGGCGACGGGGCGTATATGGGGACGGGGCGTACATGGGGACGGGGCGTACACGGGGACGGGGCGTACATGGGGACGGGGCGTACACGAGGACGTGGCTGCGTGGACACGGGGACGGGGCATCCTGTACAAGGGGACGGTGTGTAGACGGGGTCGGGGTGTACACGGGGACGGGGTGTACACGGGGACAGGGCGTACACGGGGACGGGGCGTACACGAGGACGTGGCTGCGTGGACACGGGGACGGGGCATCCTGTACACGTGGACGGGGTGTACACGGGGATGGGGTGTACACGGGGACGGGGTGTACACGGGGAGAGGGCGTACACGGGGACGGGGCTGCGTGTACACTGGGACGGGGCAGCGTGTACGCGGGGACGGGGTGTACACGGGGAAGGGTGTATACGGGGACGGGGCAGCATGTACACGGGGACGGTTCGTACACGGCGACGGGGCAACGTGTACAAGGGGACGGGGTGTACACGGGGACGGGGCGTACAAGGGGACGGGGCAGCGTGTATACGGGACGGGGTGTGCACGGGACGGGGTGTACACGGGGACGGGGCTGCGTGTACACGGGGACGGGGCAGCGTGCACACGGGGATGGGGTGTACACGGGGACGGGGCAGCGTGTACACGGGGACGGGGCATACACGTGTACGGGGTGTACACGGGGACGGGGTGTGCACGGGAACGGGGTGTACACGGGGATGGGGTGTACACGGGGACGGGGAGTACACTGGGACGGGGCTGCGTGTAAACGGGGACGCGGCTGCGTGTACACGGTGGCGGGGCAGCGTGTACATGGGGACGGGGTGTACACGGGGACGGGGTGTACACGGGGATGGGGCATCGTGTACACTGGGACGTGGTTGCGTGTACACGGGGACGGGGTGTACACGGGGACGGGGCTGCGTGTACACGGGGACGGGGTGTACACGGGGACGGGGTGTACACGGGGACGGGGTGTACACGGGGACGGGGTGTACACGGGGAAGGGGTGGGGGCAGCGTGTACACGGGGACGGGGTGTACACGGGGACGGGGTGTACAAGGGGACGGGGCTGCGTGTACACGGGACGGGGTGTGCACGGGGACGGTGTATACACGGGGACGGGGTGTACACGGGGACGGGGTGTACACGGGGACGGGGTGTACACGGGGATGGGGCGTCGTGTACACGGGGACGGGGTGTACACGGGGACGGGGCTGCGTGTAAACGGGGACGGGGCTGCGTGTACACGGTGACGGGGCAGCTTGTACACGGGGACGGGGTGTACACGGGGATGGGGCATCGTGTACACTGGGACGTTGTTGCGTGTACACAGGGACGGGGTGTACACGGGGACGGGGCTGCGTGTACACGGGGACGGGTTGTACACGGGGACGGGGTGTACACGGGGAAGGGGTGTACACGGGGACGGGGCATCGTGTACACGGGGACGGGGTTTGCACGGGGACGGGGTGCACGCGGGGACGGGGCAGCGTGTACACGGGGACGGGGTATACACGGGGACGAGGTGTACACGGGGACGGGGTGTACACGTGGACGGGGTGTAACCGGGGACGAGGCAGCGTGTACACAGGGACGGGGCAGCTTGTACACGGGGACGGGGTGTACACGGGGACGGGGTGTATACGGGGTCGGGGTGTACACCGGGACGGGGCGTACACGGGGACGGGGCGTACAAGGGGACGGGGTGTACAAGGGGACGGGGCTGCGTGTACACGGGGACGGGGTGTACACGGGGACAGGTGTACACGGGGACGGGGTGTACAAGGGGACGGGGCTGCGTGTACACGGGGACGGGGTGTACACGGGGACGGGGTGTACACGGGGACGGGGCAGCTGCACACGGGGACGGGGCAGCGTGTACACAGGGACGGGGCAGCGTGTACGCGGGGACGGGGTGTACACGGGGACAGGTGTACACGGGGACGGGGTGTACACGGGGAAATGGTGTACACAGGGACGGGGCTGCGTGTACACGGGGACGGGGTGTACAAGGGGACGGGGTGTACACGGGGACGGGGTGTACAAGAGGACGGGGTGTACACGGGGACGGGGCATTGTGTACACGGGGACGAGGTGTACACGGGGACGTGGTGTACGAGGGGACGGGGCAGCGTGTACACGGGGACGGGGTGTACACGGGGACGGGGTGTTCACGGGGACGGGGCAGCGTGTACACGGGGACGGGGCAACGTGTACACGGACACGGGATGTACACGGGGACGGGGTGTACACGGGGACAGGACGTACACGGGGACGGGGCGTACACGGTCACGGGGCAGCGTGTACACGGGGAAGGGTGTACACGTGGACGGGGTGTACACGGGGACGGGGTGTACACGGGGACGGGGTGTACACGGGGAGAGGGCGTAAACGGGGACGGGGCGTACACGGGGACGGGGCTGCGTGTACACTGGGAAGGGGCAGCGTGTACGCGGGGACGTGGTGTACACGGGGAAGGGTTTATACGGGGACGGGGCAGCATGTACACGGGCACGGTTCGTACACGGCGACGGGGCAACGTGTACACGGGGACGGGGTGTACACGGGGACGGGGTGTACAAGGGGACGGGGTGTACACGGTTACGGGGCAGCGTGTACACGGGGACGGGGTGTACACGGGGATGGGGCATCGTGTACACTGGGAATTTGTTGCGTGTACACGGGGACGGGGTGTACACGGGGACGGGGCTGCGTGTACACGGGGACGGGGTGTACGCGGGGACGGGGTGTACACGGGGAAGGGGTGTACACGGGGACGGGGCATTGTGTACACGCGGACGGGGTTTACACGGGGACGGGTTGCACGCGGGGACGGGGTGTAACCGGGGACGAGGCAGCGTGTACATGGGGACGGGGCAGCATGTACACGGGGACGGTGTGTACACGGGGACGGTGTGTACACGTGGTCGGGGTATACACGGGGACGGGGCGTACACGGGGACGGGGCAGCGTGTACACGGGGACGGGGTGTACACGTGGACGGGGTGTACACGAGGACGGGGTGTACAAGGGTACGGGGCTGCGTGTACACGGGGACGAGGTTTACACGGGGACGGGGTGTACACGCGGACGGGGTGTACACGGGGACGGGGCAGCGTGTACACGGGGACGGGGCAGCGTGTACACAGGGACTGGGCAGCGTGTACGCGGGGACGGGGTGTACACGGGGAAGGGTGTATACGGGGACGGGGCAGCATGTACACGGGGACGGTTCGTACACGGCGACGGGGCAACGTGTACACGGGGACGGGGTGTACACGGGGACGGGGTGTACAAGGGGACGGGGTGTACACGGTGACGGGGCAGCGTGTACGCGGGGACGGGGTGTACACGGGGACAGGTGTACACGGGGACGGGGTGTACACGGGGAAATGGTGTACACAGGGACGGGGCTGCGTGTACACGGGGACGGGGTGTACAAGGGGACGGGGTGTGCACGGGGACGGGGTGTACAAGAGGACGGGGTGTACACGGGGACGGGGCATTGTGTTCACGGGGACGAGGTGTACACGGGGACGTGGTGTACGAGGGGACGGGGCAGCGTGTACACGGGGACGGGGTGTACACGGGGACGGGGTGTACACGGTGACGGGGCTGCGTGTACACGGGGACGGGGTGTACACGGGGACGGGGTGTACACCTGGACGGGGCTACGTGTACACGGGGACGGGGCAGCGTGTACACGGGGACGGGGTGTACACGGGGACGGGGTGTTCACGGGGACGGGGCAGCGTGTACACGGGGACGGGTCAGAGTGTACACGGGGACGGGTGTACACGGGGACGGGTTGTACACGGGGACGGGGCGTACACGGGGACGGGGCGTACACGGGGACGTGGCTGCGTGTACAGGGGACGGGGCAACGTGTATACGGACACGGGGTGTACACGGGGACGGGTTGTACACGGGGACAGGGCGTACACGGGGACGGGGCGTACACGGGGACGGGGCGTACACGTTCACGGGGCAGCGTGTACACGGGGAAGGGTGTACACGTGGACGGGGTGTACACGGGGACGGGGTGTACACGGGGAGAGGGCGTACACGGGGACGGGGCGTACACGGGGACGGGGCTGCGTGTACACTGGGACGGGGCAGCGTGTACGCGGGGACCGGGTGTACACGGGGAAGGGTTTATACGGGGACGGGGCAGCATGTACACGGGGACGGTTCGTACACGGCGACGGGGCAACGTGTACACGGGGACGGGGTGTACACGGGGACGGGGTGTACAAGGGGACGGGGCTGCGTGTACACGGGACGGGGTGTGCACGGGGACGGTGTGTACACGGGGACGGGGTGTACACGGGGACGGGGTGTACACGGGGACGGGGTGTACACGGGGACGAGGAGTACACCGGGACGGGGCGTAATCGGGGACGGGGCGTACACGGGGACGGGGCAGCGTGTACACGGGACGGGGTGTGCACGGGGACGGGGTGTACACGGGGCGAGGCTTCGTGTACACGGGGACGGGGCAGCGTGCACACGGGGATGGGGTGTACACGGGGACGGGGCAGCGTGTACACGGGGATGGGGCATACACGGGTACGGGGCGTACACGGGGACGGGGTGTACACGGGAACGGGGTGTACACGGGGATGGGGTGTACACGGGGACGGGGCATCGTGTACACGGTGACGGGGCTGCGTGTACACGGGGACGGTGTGTACACGGGGACGGGGTGTACACGGCGATTGTGCATCGTGTACACTGGGACGTGGTTGCGTGTACACGGGGACGGGGTTTACACGGGGACGGGGCTGCGTGTACACGGGGACGGGGTGTACACGGGGACGGGGTGTACACGGGGACGGGGTGTACACGGGGACGGGGTGTACACGGGGAAGGGGTGTACACGGGGACGGGGCATCGTGTACACGGGGACGGGGCGTATATGGGGACGGGGCGTACATGGGGACGGGGCGTACACGGGGACGGGGCGTACATGGGGACGGGGCGAACACGGGGACGTGGATGCGTGGACACGGGGACGGGGCACCCTGTACACGGGGACGGTGTGTAGACGGGGTCGGGGTGTACACGGGGACGGGTTGTACACGGGGACAGGGCGTACACGGGGACGGGGCGTACACGGGGACGGGACAGCGTGTACACGGGGACGGGTGTACACGTTGACGGGGTGTACACGGGGATGGGGTGTACACGGGGACGGGGTGTACACGGGGAGAAGGCGTACACGTGGACGGGGCTGCGTGTACACTGGGACGGGGCAGCGTGTACGCGGGGACGGGGTGTACACGGGGAAGGGTGTATACGGGGACGGGGCGGCATGTACACGGGGACGGGGTGTACACGGGGACGGGGTGTACACGGGGATGGGGCATCGTGTACACTGGGACGTGGTTGCGTGTACACGGCGACGGGGTGTACACGGGGACGGGGCTGCGTGTACACGGGGACGGGGTGTACACGGGGACGGGGTGTACACGGGGACGGGGTGTACACGGGGAAGGGGTGGGGGCAGCGTGTACACGGGGACGGGGTGTACACGGGGACGGGGTATACACGGGGACGGGGTGTACACGGGGAAGGGGACGGGGCAACGTGTACACGGACACGGGATGTACACGGGGACGGGGTGTACACGGGGACAGGACGTACACGGGGACGGGGCGTACACGGTCACGGGGCAGCGTGTACACGGGGAAGGGTGTACACGTGGACGGGGTGTACACGGGGACGGGGTGTACACGGGGACGGGGTGGACACGGGGAGAGGGCGTAAACGGGGACGGGGCGTACACGGGGACGGGGCTGCGTGTACACTGGGAAGGGGCAGCGTGTACGCGGGGACGGGGTGTACACGGGGAAGGGTTTATACGGGGACGGGGCAGCATGTACACGGGCACGGTTCGTACACGGCGACGGGGCAACGTGTACACGGGGACGGGGTGTACACGGGGACGGGGTGTACAAGGGGACGGGGTGTACACGGTTACGGGGCAGCGTGTACACGGGGACGGGGTGTACACGGGGATGGGGCATCGTGTACACTGGGAATTTGTTGCGTGTACACGGGGACGGGGTGTACACGGGGACGGGGCTGCGTGTACACGGGGACGGGGTGTAAGCGGGGACGGGGTGTACACGGGGAAGGGGTGTACACGGGGACGGGGCATTGTGTACACGCGGACGGGGTTTACACGGGGACGGGGTGCACGCGGGGACGGGGTGTAACCGGGGACGAGGCAGCGTGTACATGGGGACGGGGCAGCATGTACACGGGGACGGTGTGTACACGGGAACGGTGTGTACACGTGGTCGGGGTGTACACGGGGACGGGGCGTACACGGGGACGGGGCAGCGTGTACACGGGGACGGGGTGTACACGTGGACGGGGTGTACACGAGGACGGGGTGTACAAGGGTACGGGGCTGCGTGTACACGGGGACGAGGTTTACACGGGGACGGGGTGTACACGCGGACGGGGTGTACACGGGGACGGGGCAGCGTGTACACGGGGACGGGGCAGCGTGTACGCGGGGACGGGGTGTACACGGGGAAGGGTGTATACGGGGACGGGGCAGCATGTACACGGGGACGGTTCGTACACGGCGACGGGGCAACGTGTACACGGGGACGGGGTGTACAAGGGGACGGGGTGTACACGGTGACGGGGCAGCGTGTACGCGGGGACGGGGTGTACACGGGGACAGGTGTACACGGGGACGGGGTGTACACGGGGAAATGGTGTACACAGGGACGGGGCTGCGTGTACACGGGGACGGGGTGTACAAGGGGACGGGGTGTGCACGGGGACGGGGTGTACAAGAGGACGGGGTGTACACGGGGACGGGGCATTGTGTACACGGGGACGAGGTGTACACGGGGACGTGGTGTACGAGGGGACGGGGCAGCGTGTACACGGGGACGGGGTGTACACGGGGACGGGGTGTACACGGTGACGGGGCTGCGTGTACACGGGGACGGGGTGTACACGGGGACGGGGTGTACACCTGGACGGGGCTACGTGTACACGGGGACGGGGCAGCGTGTACACGGGGACGGGGTGTACACGGGGACGGGGTGTTCACGGGGACGGGGCAGCGTGTACACGGGGACGGGTCAGAGTGTACACGGGGACGGGTGTACACGGGGACGGGTTGTACACGGGGACGGGGCGTACACGGGGACGGGGCGTACACGGGGACGTGGCTGCGTGTACAGGGGACGGGGCAACGTGTATACGGACACGGGGTGTACACGGGGACGGGTTGTACACGGGGACAGGGCGTACACGGGGACGGGGCGTACACGGGGACGGGGCGTACACGGTCACGGGGCAGCGTGTACACGGGGAAGGGTGTACACGTGGACGGGGTGTACACGGGGACGGGGTGTACACGGGGAGAGGGCGTACACGGGGACGGGGCGTACACGGGGACGGGGCTGCGTGTACACTGGGACGGGGCAGCGTGTACGCGGGGACCGGGTGTACACGGGGAAGGGTGTATACGGGGACGGGGCAGCATGTACACGGGGACGGTTCGTACACGGCGACGGGGCAACGTGTACACGGGGACGGGGTGTACACGGGGACGGGGTGTACAAGTGGACGGGGCTGCGTGTACACGGGACGGGGTGTGCACGGGGACGGTGTGTACACGGGGACGGGGTGTACACGGGGACGGGGTGTACACGGGGACGGGGTGTACACGGGGACGAGGAGTACACCGGGACGGGGCGTAATCGGGGACGGGGCGTACACGGGGACGGGGCAGCGTGTACACGGGACGGGGTGTGCACGGGGACGGGGTGTACACGGGGCGAGGCTTCGTGTACACGGGGACGGGGCAGCGTGCACACGGGGATGGGGTGTACACGGGGACGGGGCAGCGTGTACACGGGGATGGGGCATACACGGGTACGGGGCGTACACGGGGACGGGGTGTACACGGGAACGGGGTGTACACGGGGATGGGGTGTACACGGGGACGGGGCATCGTGTACACGGTGACGGGGCTGCGTGTACACGGGGACGGGGTGTACACGGGGACGGGGTGTACACGGCGATTGTGCATCGTGTACACTGGGACGTGGTTGCGTGTACACGGGGACGGGGTTTACACGGGGACGGGGCTGCGTGTACACGGGGACGGGGTGTACACGGGGACGGGGTGTACACGGGGACGGGGTGTACACGGGGACGGGGTGTACACGGGGAAGGGGTGTACACGGGGACGGGGCATCTTGTACACGGGGACGGGGCGTATATGGGGACGGGGCGTACATGGGGACGGGGCGTACACGGGGACGGGGCGTACATGGGGACGGGGCGAACACGGGGACGTGGCTGCGTGGACACGGGGACGGGGCACCCTGTACACGGGGACGGTGTGTAGACGGGGTCGGGGTGTACACGGGGACGGGTTGTACACGGGGACAGGGCGTACACGGGGACGGGGCGTACACGGGGACGGGACAGCGTGTACACGGGGACGGGTGTACACGTTGACGGGGTGTACACGGGGATGGGGTGTACACGGGGACGGGGTGTACACGGGGAGAAGGCGTACACGTGGACGGGGCTGCGTGTACACTGGGACGGGGCAGCGTGTACGCGGGGACGGGGTGTACACGGGGAAGGGTGTATACGGGGACGGGGCAGCATGTACACGGGGACGGGGTGTACACGGGGACGGGGTGTACACGGGGATGGGCATCGTGTACACTGGGACGTGGTTGCGTGTACACGGCGACGGGGTGTACACGGTGACGGGGCTGCGTGTACACGGGGACGGGGTGTACACGGGGACGGGGTGTACACGGGGACGGGGTGTACACGGGGAAGGGGTGGGGGCAGCGTGTACACGGGGACGGGGTGTACACGGGGACGGGGTGTACACGGGGACGGGGTGTACACGGTGACGGCGCTGCGTGTACACGGGGACGGAGTAGCGTGTACACGGGGACGGGGTGTACACGCGGACGTGGTGTACACGGGGACGGGACGTACACGGGGACGGGTCAGCGTGTACACGGGGACGTGGCTGCATGTACACGGGGACGGGGCAACGTGTACACGGAGACGGGGTGTACACGTGGACGGGGTGTACACGGGGACAGGGCGTACAGGGGGATGGGGCGTACACGGGGACGGGGCAGCGTGTACACGGGGAGGTTGTACACGGGGACGGGTGTACAGGGGGACGGGGTGTACACGGGAAGAGGTCGTACACGGGGACGGGGCGTACACGGGGACGTGGCTGCATGTACACGGGGACGGGGCAACGTGTACACGGAGACGGTGTGTACACGGGGACGGGGTGTACACGGGGACAGGGGTGTACACGGTGACGGCGCTGCGTGTACACGGGGACGGAGTAGCGTGTACACGGGGACGGGGTGTACACGGGGACGTGGTGTACACGGGGACGGAACGTACACGGGGACGGGTCAGCGTGTACACGGGGACGCGTGTACACGGGGACGGGTGTACACGGGGACGGGGCGTACACGGGGACGAGGCTGCATTTACACGGGGACGGGGCAACGTGTACACGGAGACGGGGTGTACACGGGGACGGGGTGTACACGGGGACAGGGCGTACACGGGGATGGGGCGTACACGGGGACGGGGCAGCGTGTACACGGGGAGGTTGTACACGGGGACGGGTGTACAGGGGGACGGGGTGTACACGGGGAGAGGTCGTACACGGTGACGGGGCGTACACGGGGACGGGGCTGCGTGTACACGGGGAAGGGGTGTACACGGGGACGGGGTGTACAAGTGGACGGGGTTTACATGGGGCAACGTGTACACGGGGACGGGGTGTACACGGGGCAGCGTGTACACGGGACGGGGTTTGCACGGGGACGGGGTGTACACGGGGACGGGGCAACGTGTACACGGGGACGGGGCAGCGTGCACACGGGGATAGGGTGTACACGGGGACGGGGCAGCGTGTACACGGGGACGGGGTACGGGGTGTACACGGGGACGTGGTGGACACGGGGACGTAGTGTACACGGGGATTGGGTGTACACGGGGACGGGGAGTACACGGGGACGGGGTGTACACGGGGACGGGGCGTCGTGTACACGGGGACGGGGTGTATACGGGGACGGGGCTGCGTGTAAACGGGAACGGGGCTGCGTGTAGACGGTGACGGGGCAGCGTGTACACGGGGAAGGGTGTACACGTGGACGGGGTGTACACGGGGACGGGGTGTACACGGGGAGAGGGCGTACACGGGGACGGGGCGTACACGGGGACGGGGCTGCGTGTACACTGGGACGGGGCAGCGTGTACGCGGGGACCGGGTGTACACGGGGAAGGGTGTATACGGGGACGGGGCAGCATGTACACGGGGACGGTTCGTACACGGCGACGGGGCAACGTGTACACGGGGACGGGGTGTACACGGGGACGGGGTGTACAAGTGGACGGGGCTGCGTGTACACGGGACGGGGTGTGCACGGGGACGGTGTGTACACGGGGACGGGGTGTACACGGGGACGGGGTGTACACGGGGACGGGGTGTACACGGGGACGAGGAGTACACCGGGACGGGGCGTAATCGGGGACGGGGCGTACACGGGGACGGGGCAGCGTGTACACGGGACGGGGTGTGCACGGGGACGGGGTGTACACGGGGCGAGGCTTCGTGTACACGGGGACGGGGCAGCGTGCACACGGGGATGGGGTGTACACGGGGACGGGGCAGCGTGTACACGGGGATGGGGCATACACGGGTACGGGGCGTACACGGGGACGGGGTGTACACGGGAACGGGGTGTACACGGGGATGGGGTGTACACGGGGACGGGGCATCGTGTACACGGTGACGGGGCTGCGTGTACACGGGGACGGGGTGTACACGGGGACGGGGTGTACACGGCGATTGTGCATCGTGTACACTGGGACGTGGTTGCGTGTACACGGGGACGGGGTTTACACGGGGACGGGGCTGCGTGTACACGGGGACGGGGTGTACACGGGGACGGGGTGTACACGGGGACGGGGTGTACACGGGGACGGGGTGTACACGGGGAAGGGGTGTACACGGGGACGGGGCATCTTGTACACGGGGACGGGGCGTATATGGGGACGGGGCGTACATGGGGACGGGGCGTACACGGGGACGGGGCGTACATGGGGACGGGGCGAACACGGGGACGTGGCTGCGTGGACACGGGGACGGGGCACCCTGTACACGGGGACGGTGTGTAGACGGGGTCGGGGTGTACACGGGGACGGGTTGTACACGGGGACAGGGCGTACACGGGGACGGGGCGTACACGGGGACGGGACAGCGTGTACACGGGGACGGGTGTACACGTTGACGGGGTGTACACGGGGATGGGGTGTACACGGGGACGGGGTGTACACGGGGAGAAGGCGTACACGTGGACGGGGCTGCGTGTACACTGGGACGGGGCAGCGTGTACGCGGGGACGGGGTGTACACGGGGAAGGGTGTATACGGGGACGGGGCAGCATGTACACGGGGACGGGGTGTACACGGGGACGGGGTGTACACGGGGATGGGCATCGTGTACACTGGGACGTGGTTGCGTGTACACGGCGACGGGGTGTACACGGTGACGGGGCTGCGTGTACACGGGGACGGGGTGTACACGGGGACGGGGTGTACACGGGGACGGGGTGTACACGGGGAAGGGGTGGGGGCAGCGTGTACACGGGGACGGGGTGTACACGGGGACGGGGTGTACACGGGGACGGGGTGTACACGGTGACGGCGCTGCGTGTACACGGGGACGGAGTAGCGTGTACACGGGGACGGGGTGTACACGCGGACGTGGTGTACACGGGGACGGGACGTACACGGGGACGGGTCAGCGTGTACACGGGGACGTGGCTGCATGTACACGGGGACGGGGCAACGTGTACACGGAGACGGGGTGTACACGTGGACGGGGTGTACACGGGGACAGGGCGTACAGGGGGATGGGGCGTACACGGGGACGGGGCAGCGTGTACACGGGGAGGTTGTACACGGGGACGGGTGTACAGGGGGACGGGGTGTACACGGGAAGAGGTCGTACACGGGGACGGGGCGTACACGGGGACGTGGCTGCATGTACACGGGGACGGGGCAACGTGTACACGGAGACGGTGTGTACACGGGGACGGGGTGTACACGGGGACAGGGGTGTACACGGTGACGGCGCTGCGTGTACACGGGGACGGAGTAGCGTGTACACGGGGACGGGGTGTACACGGGGACGTGGTGTACACGGGGACGGAACGTACACGGGGACGGGTCAGCGTGTACACGGGGACGCGTGTACACGGGGACGGGTGTACACGGGGACGGGGCGTACACGGGGACGAGGCTGCATTTACACGGGGACGGGGCAACGTGTACACGGAGACGGGGTGTACACGGGGACGGGGTGTACACGGGGACAGGGCGTACACGGGGATGGGGCGTACACGGGGACGGGGCAGCGTGTACACGGGGAGGTTGTACACGGGGACGGGTGTACAGGGGGACGGGGTGTACACGGGGAGAGGTCGTACACGGTGACGGGGCGTACACGGGGACGGGGCTGCGTGTACACGGGGAAGGGGTGTACACGGGGACGGGGTGTACAAGTGGACGGGGTTTACATGGGGCAACGTGTACACGGGGACGGGGTGTACACGGGGCAGCGTGTACACGGGACGGGGTTTGCACGGGGACGGGGTGTACACGGGGACGGGGCAACGTGTACACGGGGACGGGGCAGCGTGCACACGGGGATAGGGTGTACACGGGGACGGGGCAGCGTGTACACGGGGACGGGGTACGGGGTGTACACGGGGACGTGGTGGACACGGGGACGTAGTGTACACGGGGATTGGGTGTACACGGGGACGGGGAGTACACGGGGACGGGGTGTACACGGGGACGGGGCGTCGTGTACACGGGGACGGGGTGTATACGGGGACGGGGCTGCGTGTAAACGGGAACGGGGCTGCGTGTAGACGGTGACGGGGCAGCGTGTACACATGGACGGGGCAGCGTGTACGCGGGGACGGGGTGTACAAAGGGACTGGTGTACACGGGGACGGGGTGTACACGGGGACGGGTGTACGCGGGGACGGGGCATTGTGTACACGGGGACGGGGTGTACACGGGGACGTGGTGTACGAGGGGACGGGGCAGCGTGTACACGGGGACGGGGCAGCGTGTACACGGGTAAGGGGTGTGCACAGGGACGGGGTGTACACGGGGACGGGGCAGCGTGTACAAGGGGACGGGGTGTACACGAGGACGGGGCAGCGTGTACACGGGGACGGGGCAGCGTGTACACAGGGGCGGGGCAGCGTGTACGCGGGGACGGGATGTACACGGGGACTGGTGCACACGGTGACGGGGTGTACACGGGGAAATAGTGTACACAGGGACGGGGCTGCGTGTACACGGGGACGGGGTGTACAAGGGAACGGTGTGTACACGGGGACGTGGCAGCGTGTACACGGGGACGGGGCAGCGTGTACACACGGACGGGGCAGCGTGTACGTGGGTCGGGGTGTACAAAGGGACGGGTGTACACGGGGACGGGGTGTATATGGGGACGGGTGTACGCGGGGACGGGGCATTGTGTACACGGGGACGGGGTGTACACGGGGACGTGGTGTACGAGGGGACGGGGCAGCTTGTACACGGGGATGGGGCATCGTGTACACGGGTACGGGGTGTGCACGGGGACGGGGTGTACACGGGGACGGGGCAGCGTGTACACGGGGACGGGGTGTACACGAGGACGGGGCAGCGTGTACACGGGGACGGGGCAGCGTGTACACATGGACGGGGCACCGTGTACACGGGGACGGGGTGTACACGGGGACGGGGTTTACACGAGGACGGGGCAGCGTGTACACGGGGACGGGGCAGCGTGTACACATGGACGGGGCACCGTGTACACGGGGACGGGGTGTACACGGGGACGGGTGCACACGGGGACGGGGTGTACACGGGGAAATAGTGTACACGGGGACGGGGTGTACAAGGGGACGGGGTGTACAAGGGGACGGGGCATTGTGTACACGGGGACGAGGTGTACACGGGGACGTGGTGTACGAGGGGACGGGGCATCGTGTACACGGGGACGGGGTGTACACGGGGACGGGGTGTACACATGGACGTGGCTACGTGTACACGGGGACGGTGCAGCGTGTACACGGGGCAGAGTGTGCACGGGGACGGGTGTACATGAGGACGGGGCAGCGTGTACACGGGGACCAGGCAGCGTGTACACGGGGACGGGGTGCACACGGGGACGGGCTGTATACGGGGACGGCGCAACGTGTACACGGGGACGTGGTGTACACAGGGACGGGGCATCGTGTACACGGGGACGGGGCGTACCCAGGGACGGAGCAGCGTGTACACGGGCACATCGTGTACACGGGGACGGGACGTACACTGGGACGTGGATGCGTGTACACGGGGACGGGGCAGCGTGTACACAGGGACGGGGCAGCGTGTACGCGGGGACGGGGTGTACACGGGGATGGGTGCACACGGGGACGGGGTGTACACGGGGAAATAGTGTACACAGGGACGGGGCTGCGTGTACACGGGGACGGGGTGTACAAGGGGACGGTGTGTACACGGGGACGTGGCAGCGTGTACACGGGGACGGGGCAGCGTGTACACATGGACGGGGCAGCGTGTACGCGGGTCGGGGTGTACAAAGGGACGGGTGTACACGGGGACGGGGTGTACACGGGGACGGGTGTACGCGGGGACGGGGCATTGTGTACACGTGGACGGGGTGTACACGGGGACGTGGTGTACGAGGGGACGGGGCAGCGTGTACACGGGGACGGGGCAACGTGTACACGGGTACGGGGTGTGCACGGGGAAGGGGTGTACACGGGGACGGGGCAGCGTGTACACGGGGACGGGGTGTACACGAGGACCGGGCAGCGTGTACACGGGGACGGGGCAGCCTGTACACAGGGACGGGGCAGCGTGTACACGGGGACGGGGTGTACACGGGGACGGGGTGTACACGGGGACGGGGCAGCGTGTACACGGGGACGGGGCAGCGTGTACACAGGGACGGGGCAGTGTGTACGCGGGGACGGGGTGTACACGGGGACGGGTGCACACGGGGACGGGGTGTACACGGGGAAATAGTGTACACAGGGACGGGGCTGCATGTACACGGGGACGGGGTGTACAAGGGGACGGTGTGTACACGGGGACGGGGTGTACAAGGGGACGGGGTGTACAAGGGGACGGGGCATTGTGTACACGGGGACGAGGTGTACACGGGGACGTGGTGTACGAGGGGACGGGGCATCGTGTACACGGGGACGGGGTGTACACGGGGACGGGGTGTACACGGTGACGGGGCTGTGTGTACACGAGGATGGGGTAGCGTGTACACGGGGACGGGGTGTACACGGGGACGTGGTGTACACATGGACGTGGCTACGTGTACACTGGGACGGGGCAGCGTGTACACGGGGCAGAGTGTGCACGGGGACGGGGTGTACATGAGGACGGGGCAGCGTGTACACGGGGACCGGGCAGCGTGTACACGGGGACGGGGTGTACACGGGGACGGGCTGTATACGCGGACGGCGCAGCGTGTACACGGGGACGTGGTGTACACAGGGACGGGGCATCGTGTACACGGGCACATCGTGTACACGGGGACGGGACGTACACGGGGACGGGACGTACACGGGGACGGGTCAGCGTGTACACGGGGACGGGGTGTACACGGGGACGGGGTATACACGGGGACGGGGCGTACACGGGGACGGGGCGTACACGGGGACTTGGCTGCGTGTACACGGGGACGGGGCAACGTGTACACGGAGACGGAGTGTACACGGGGACGGGGTGTACACGGGGACAGGGCGTACACGGCGACGGGCCGTAAACGGGGACGGGGCAGCGTGTACACGGGAAGGTTGTACACGGGGACGACCTGTACACGGGGACGGGGCGTACACGGGGACGGGGCTGCGTGTACACGGGGATGCGGTGTACACGGGGACGGGGTATATACGGGGCAACGTGTACACGGGGACGGGGTGTACACGGGGCAGCGTGTACAGGAGATGGGGTGTGCACGGGGACGGGGTGTACCCGGGGACGGGGCGTCGTGTACACGGGGACGGGGTGTATACGGGGATGGGGCTACGTGTAAACGGGAACGGGGCTGCGTGTACACGGTGTCGGGGCAGCGTGTACACGGGGACGGGGTGTACACGGGGATAGGGCATCGTGTACACTGGGACGTGGCTGCGTGTACATGGGGACGGGGTGTACACGGGGACGGGGCAGCGTGTACTCGGGGACGGGGCAGCGTGTACACGGGGACGGGGAGTACACGGGGACGGGGTGTACACGTTGACGGGGAAGCGTGTACACGGGGACGGGTGTACACGGGGCGGGGCATACACGACGACGGGGTGTACACGGGGACGGGGTGTACACGGGGACGTGGTGTACACGGGGACGCGGCTGCGTGTACACGACGACGGGGTGTACACGGGGACGGGGTGTACACGGGGACGGGTGTACAAGGGGACGGGGTGTACACGGGGACGGGATGTACAAGGGGACGGGGTGTACACGGGGACGGGGCATTGTGTACACGGGGACGAGGTGTACACGGGGACGTGTTGTACGAGGGGACGGGGCAGCGTGTACACGGGGAAGGGGTGTACACGGGGACGGGGTGTACACGGTGACGGGGCTGCGTGTACACGGGGACGTTGTAGCGTGTACACGGGGACGGGTTGTACACGGGGACGGGGTGGACACCTGGACGGGGCTACGTGTACACTGGGACGGGGCAGCGTGTACACGGGGACGGGGTGTACACGGGGACGGGCTGTATACGGGGACGGCGCAGCGTGTACACGGGGACGTGGTGTACACAGGGACGGGGCATCGTGTACACGGGGACGGGGCGTACCCAGGGACGGAGCAGCGTGTACACGGGCACATCGTGTACACGGGGATGGGACGTAAACGGGGACGGGTCAGCGTGTACACGGGGACGGGGTGTACACGGGGACGGGGCGTACACGGGGACGGGGCGTACACGGGGACTTGGCTGCGTGTACACGGGGACGGGGCAACGTGTACACGGAGACGGAGTGTACACGGGGACGGGGTGTACACGGGGACAGGGCGTACACGGGGACGGGGCGTAAACGGGGACGGGGCAGCGTGAACACGGGGAGGTTGTACACGGGGACGGGGAGTACACGGGGACGGGGCGTACACGGGGACGGGGCTGCGTGTACACGGGGACGGGGCAACGTGTACACGGAAACGGAGTGTACACGGGGACGGGGTGTACACGGGGATGGGGTGTACACGGGGACGGGGTATATACGGGGCAACGTGTACACGGGGACGGGGTGTACACGGGGCAGCGTGTACACGGGATGGGGTGTGCACGGGGACGGGTTGTACCCGGGGACGGGGCGTCGTGTACACGGGGACGGGGTGTATACGGGGATGGGGCTACGTGTAAACGGGAACGGGGCTGCGTGTACACGGTGTCGGGGCAGCGTGTACACGGGGACGGGGTGTACACGGTGATGGGGATCGTGTACACTGGGACGTAGCTGCGTGTACATGGGGACGGGGTGTACACGGGGACGGGGCAGCGTGTACTCGGGGACGGGGCAGCGTGTACACGGGGACGGGGAGTACACGGGGACGGGGTGTACACGTTGACGGGGAAGCGTGTACACGGGGACAGGTGTACTCGGGGAGGGGCATACACGACGACGGGGTGTACACGGGGACGGGGCAGCATGTACACGGGGACGGTTCGTACACGGCGACGGGGCAACGTGTACAAGGGGACGGGGTGTACACGGGGACGGGGCGTACAAGGGGACGGGGCAGCGTGTATACGGGACGGGGTGTGCACGGGGACGGGGTGTACACGGGGACGGGGCTGCGTGTACACGGGGACGGGGCAGCGTGCACACGGGGATGGGGTGTACCCGGGGACGGGGCAGCGTGTACACGGGGACGGGGCATACACGTGTACGGGGTGTACACGGGGGCGGGGTGTGCACGGGAGCGGGGTGTACACGGGGATGGGGTGTACACGGGGACGGGGAGTACACTGGGACGGGGCTGCGTGTAAACGGGGACGGGGCTGCGTGTACACGGGGACGTTGTCGCGTGTACACGGGGACGGGTTGTACACGGGGACGGGGTGGACACCTGGACGGGGCTACGTGTACACTGGGACGGGGCAGCGTGTACACGGGGACGGGGTGTACACGGGGACGGGCTGTATACGGGGACGCCGCAGCGTGTACACGGGGACGTGGTGTACACAGGGACGGGGCATCGTGTACACGGGGACGGGGCGTACCCAGGGACGGAGCAGCGTGTACACGGGCACATCGTGTACACGGGGATGGGACGTAAACGGGGACGGGTCAGCGTGTACACGGGGACGGGGTGTACACGGGGACGGGGCGTACACGGGGACGGGGCGTACACGGGGACTTGGCTGCGTGTACACGGGGACGGGGCAACGTGTACACGGAGACGGAGTGTACACGGGGACGGGGTGTACACGGGGACAGGGCGTACACGGGGACGGGGCGTAAACGGGGACGGGGCAGCGTGAACACGGGGAGGTTGTACACGGGGACGGGGAGTACACGGGGACGGGGCGTACACGGGGACGGGGCTGCGTGTACACGGGGACGGGGCAACGTGTACACGGAAACGGAGTGTACACGGGGACGGGGTGTACACGGGGATGGGGTGTACACGGGGACGGGGTATATACGGGGCAACGTGTACACGTGGACGGGGTGTACACGGGGCAGCGTGTACACGGGATGGGGTGTGCACGGGGACGGGGTGTACCCGGGGACGGGGCGTCGTGTACACGGGGACGGGGTGTATACGGGGATGGGGCTACGTGTAAACGGGAACGGGGCTGCGTGTACACGGTGTCGGGGCAGCGTGTACACGGGGACGGGGTGTACACGGGGATGGGGATCGTGTACACTGGGACGTAGCTGCGTGTACATGGGGACGGGGTGTACACGGGGACGGGGCAGCGTGTACTCGGGGACGGGGCATCGTGTACACGGGGACGGGGAGTACACGGGGACGGGGTGTACACGTTGACGGGGAAGCGTGTACACGGGGACAGGTGTACTCGGGGAGGGGCATACACGACGACGGGGTGTACACGGGGACGGGATGTACACGGGGACGTGGTGTACACGGGGACGGGGCTGCGTGTACACGGGGACGGGGTGTACACGGGGACGGGGTGTACACGGGGACGGGGCGTACACGGGGACGGGGCTGCGTGTACACGGGGACGAGGTGTACACGGGGACGGGTGTACACGGGGACGGGATGTACAAGGGGACGGGGTGTACACGGGGACAGGGTGTACACGGGGACGGGTTGTACACGGGGACAGGGCGTACACGGGGACGGGGCGTACACGGGGAGAGGGCGTACACGGGGACGGGGCTGCGTGTACAGTGGGACGGGGCAGCGTGTACGCGGGGACGGGGTGTACACGGGGAAGGGTGTATACGGGGACGGGGCAGCATGTACACGGGGACGGTTCGTACACGGCGACGGGGCAACGTGTACAAGGGGACGGGGTGTACACGGGGACGGGGCGTACAAGGGGACGGGGCAGCGTGTATACGGGACGGGGTGTGCACGGGGACGGGGTGTACACGGGGACGGGGCTGCGTGTACACGGGGACGGGGCAGCGTGCACACGGGGATGGGGTGTACCCGGGGACGGGGCAGCGTGTACACGGGGACGGGGCATACACGTGTACGGGGTGTACACGGGGGCGGGGTGTGCACGGGAACGGGGTGTACACGGGGATGGGGTGTACACGGGGACGGGGAGTACACTGGGACGGGGCTGCGTGTAAACGGGGACGGGGCTGCGTGTACACGGTGGCGGGGCAGCGTGTACACGGGGACGGGGTGTACACGGGGACGGGGTGTACACGGGGATGGGGCATCGTGTACACTGGGACGTGGTTGCGTGTACACGGGGACGGGGTGTACACGGGGACGGGGCTGCGTGTACACGGGGACGGGGTGTACACGGGGACGGGGTGTACACGGGGACGGGGTGTACACGGTGAAGGGGTGGGGGCAGCGTGTACACGGGGACGGGGTGTACACGGGGACGGGGTGTACAAGGGGACGGGGCTGCGTGTACACGGGACGGGGTGTGCACGGGGACGGTGTGTACACGGGGACGGGGTGTACACGGGGACGGGGTGTACACGGGGACGAGGAGTACACCGGGACGGGGCGTACACGGGGACGGGGCAGCGTGTACACGGGACGGGGTGTACACGGGACGGGGTATACACGGGGACGGGGTGTACACGGGGATGGGGAGTACACGGGGACGGGGAGTACACGGGGACGGGGTGTACACGGGGATGGGGCGTCGTGTACACAGGGACGGGGTGTACACGGGGACGGGGCTGCGTGTAAACGGGGACGGGGCTGCGTGTACACGGTGACGGGGCAGCGTGTACACGGGGACGGGGTGTACACGGGGATGGGGCATCGTGTACACTGGGACGTTGTTGCGTGTACACGGGGACGGGGTGTACACGGGGACGGGGCTGCGTGTACACGGGGACGGGGTGTACACGGGGACGGGGTGTACACGGGGAAGGGGTGTACACGGGGACGGGGCATCCTGTACACGGGGACGGGGTTTACACGGGGACGGGGTGCACGCGGGGACGGGGCAGCGTGTACACGGGGACGGGGCATCGTGTACACGGGGACGGTGTGTACACGGGGTCGGGGTGTACACGGGGACGGGGTGTACACGGGGACGTGGCTGCATGTACACGGGGACGGGGCATCGTGTACACGGGGACGGTGTGTACACGGGGTCGGGGTGTAACCGGGGACGAGGCAGCGTGTACACGGGGACGGGGCAGCTTGTACACGGGGACGGGGTGTACACGGGGACGGGGTGTGCACGGGGACGTGGCTGCATGTACACGGGGACGGGGCATCGTGTACACGGGGACGGTGTGTACACGGGGTCGGGGTGTACACCGGGACGGGGCGTACACAGGGACGGGGCGTACAAGGGGACGGGGCAGCGTGTACACGGGGACGGGGTGTACACGTGGACGGGGTGTACACGGGGACGGGGTGTACAAGGGGACGGGGCTGCGTGTACACGGGGACGGGGTGTACACGGGGACGGGGTGTACACGGGGACGGGGTGTACACGGGGACGGGGTAGCTGTACACGGGGACGGGGCAGCGTGTACACAGGGACGGGGCAGCGTGTACGCGGGGACGGGGTGTACACGGGGACAGGTGTACACGGGGACGGGGTGTACATGGGGAAATGGTGTACACAGGGACGGGGCTGCGTGTACACGGGGACGGGGTGTACAAGGGGACGGGGTGTACACGGGGACGGGGTGTACAAGAGGACGGGGTGTACACGGGGACGGGGCACTGTGTACACGGGGACGAGGTGTACACGGGGACGTGGTGTACGAGGGGACGGGGCAGCGTGTACACGGGGACGGGGTGTACACGGGGACGGGGTGTTCACGGGGACGGGGCAGCGTGTACACGGGGACGGGGCAACGTGTACACGGACACGGGGTGTACACGGGGACGGGGTGTACACGGGGACAGGACGTACACGGGGACGGGGCGTACACGGTCACGGGGCAGCGTGTACACGGGGAAGGGTGTACACGTGGACGGGGTGTACACGGGGACGGGGTGTACACGGGGACGGGGTGTACACGGGGAGAGGGCGTACACGGGGACGGGGCGTACACGGGGACGGGGCTGCGTGTACACTGGGAAGGGGCAGCGTGTACGCGGGGACGGGGTGTACACGGGGAAGGGTGTATACGGGGACGGGGCAGCATGTACAAGGGGACGGTTCGTACACGGCGACGGGGCAACGTGTACACGGGGACGGGGTGTACACGGGGACGGAGTGTACAAGGGGACGGGGTGTACACGGTGACGGGGCAGCGTGTACACGGGGACGGGGTGTACACGGGGTTGGGGCATCGTGTACACTGGGAATTTGTTGCGTGTACACGGGGACGGGGTGTACACGGGGACGGGGCTGCGTGTACACGGGGACGGGGTGTACACGGGGACGGGGTGTACACCTGGACGGGGAAGCGTGTACACGGGGACAGGTGTACTCGGGGAGGGGCATACACGACGACGGGGTGTACACGGGGACGGGGCAGCATGTACACGGGGACGGTTCGTACACGGCGACGGGGCAACGTGTACAAGGGGACGGGGTGTACACGGGGACGGGGCGTACAAGGGGACGGGGCAGCGTGTATACGGGACGGGGTGTGCACGGGGACGGGGTGTACACGGGGACGGGGCTGCGTGTACACGGGGACGGGGCAGCGTGCACACGGGGATGGGGTGTACCCGGGGACGGGGCAGCGTGTACACGGGGACGGGGCATACACGTGTACGGGGTGTACACGGGGGCGGGGTGTGCACGGGAACGGGGTGTACACGGGGATGGGGTGTACACGGGGACGGGGAGTACACTGGGACGGGGCTGCGTGTAAACGGGGACGGGGCTGCGTGTACACGGGGACGTTGTCGCGTGTACACGGGGACGGGTTGTACACGGGGACGGGGTGGACACCTGGACGGGGCTACGTGTACACTGGGACGGGGCAGCGTGTACACGGGGACGGGGTGTACACGGGGACGGGCTGTATACGGGGACGCCGCAGCGTGTACACGGGGACGTGGTGTACACAGGGACGGGGCATCGTGTACACGGGGACGGGGCGTACCCAGGGACGGAGCAGCGTGTACACGGGCACATCGTGTACACGGGGATGGGACGTAAACGGGGACGGGTCAGCGTGTACACGGGGACGGGGTGTACACGGGGACGGGGCGTACACGGGGACGGGGCGTACACGGGGACTTGGCTGCGTGTACACGGGGACGGGGCAACGTGTACACGGAGACGGAGTGTACACGGGGACGGGGTGTACACGGGGACAGGGCGTACACGGGGACGGGGCGTAAACGGGGACGGGGCAGCGTGAACACGGGGAGGTTGTACACGGGGACGGGGAGTACACGGGGACGGGGCGTACACGGGGACGGGGCTGCGTGTACACGGGGACGGGGCAACGTGTACACGGAAACGGAGTGTACACGGGGACGGGGTGTACACGGGGATGGGGTGTACACGGGGACGGGGTATATACGGGGCAACGTGTACACGTGGACGGGGTGTACACGGGGCAGCGTGTACACGGGATGGGGTGTGCACGGGGACGGGGTGTACCCGGGGACGGGGCGTCGTGTACACGGGGACGGGGTGTATACGGGGATGGGGCTACGTGTAAACGGGAACGGGGCTGCGTGTACACGGTGTCGGGGCAGCGTGTACACGGGGACGGGGTGTACACGGGGATGGGGATCGTGTACACTGGGACGTAGCTGCGTGTACATGGGGACGGGGTGTACACGGGGACGGGGCAGCGTGTACTCGGGGACGGGGCATCGTGTACACGGGGACGGGGAGTACACGGGGACGGGGTGTACACGTTGACGGGGAAGCGTGTACACGGGGACAGGTGTACTCGGGGAGGGGCATACACGACGACGGGGTGTACACGGGGACGGGATGTACACGGGGACGTGGTGTACACGGGGACGGGGCTGCGTGTACACGGGGACGGGGTGTACACGGGGACGGGGTGTACACGGGGACGGGGCGTACACGGGGACGGGGCTGCGTGTACACGGGGACGAGGTGTACACGGGGACGGGTGTACACGGGGACGGGATGTACAAGGGGACGGGGTGTACACGGGGACAGGGTGTACACGGGGACGGGTTGTACACGGGGACAGGGCGTACACGGGGACGGGGCGTACACGGGGAGAGGGCGTACACGGGGACGGGGCTGCGTGTACAGTGGGACGGGGCAGCGTGTACGCGGGGACGGGGTGTACACGGGGAAGGGTGTATACGGGGACGGGGCAGCATGTACACGGGGACGGTTCGTACACGGCGACGGGGCAACGTGTACAAGGGGACGGGGTGTACACGGGGACGGGGCGTACAAGGGGACGGGGCAGCGTGTATACGGGACGGGGTGTGCACGGGGACGGGGTGTACACGGGGACGGGGCTGCGTGTACACGGGGACGGGGCAGCGTGCACACGGGGATGGGGTGTACCCGGGGACGGGGCAGCGTGTACACGGGGACGGGGCATACACGTGTACGGGGTGTACACGGGGGCGGGGTGTGCACGGGAACGGGGTGTACACGGGGATGGGGAGTACACGGGGACGGGGAGTACACTGGGACGGGGCTGCGTGTAAACGGGGACGGGGCTGCGTGTACACGGTGGCGGGGCAGCGTGTACACGGGGACGGGGTGTACACGGGGACGGGGTGTACACGGGGATGGGGCATCGTGTACACTGGGACGTGGTTGCGTGTACACGGGGACGGGGTGTACACGGGGACGGGGCTGCGTGTACACGGGGACGGGGTGTACACGGGGACGGGGTGTACACGGGGACGGGGTGTACACGGTGAAGGGGTGGGGGCAGCGTGTACACGGGGACGGGGTGTACACGGGGACGGGGTGTACAAGGGGACGGGGCTGCGTGTACACGGGACGGGGTGTGCACGGGGACGGTGTGTACACGGGGACGGGGTGTACACGGGGACGGGGTGTACACGGGGACGAGGAGTACACCGGGACGGGGCGTACACGGGGACGGGGCAGCGTGTACACGGGACGGGGTGTACACGGGACGGGGTATACACGGGGACGGGGTGTACACGGGGATGGGGAGTACACGGGGACGGGGAGTACACGGGGACGGGGTGTACACGGGGATGGGGCGTCGTGTACACAGGGACGGGGTGTACACGGGGACGGGGCTGCGTGTAAACGGGGACGGGGCTGCGTGTACACGGTGACGGGGCAGCGTGTACACGGGGACGGGGTGTACACGGGGATGGGGCATCGTGTACACTGGGACGTTGTTGCGTGTACACGGGGACGGGGTGTACACGGGGACGGGGCTGCGTGTACACGGGGACGGGGTGTACACGGGGACGGGGTGTACACGGGGAAGGGGTGTACACGGGGACGGGGCATCCTGTACACGGGGACGGGGTTTACACGGGGACGGGGTGCACGCGGGGACGGGGCAGCGTGTACACGGGGACGGGGCATCGTTTACACGGAGACGGTGTGTACACGGGGTCGGGGTGTACACGGGGACGGGGTGTACACGGGGACGTGGCTGCATGTACACGGGGACGGGGCATCGTGTACACGGGGACGGTGTGTACACGGGGTCGGGGTGTAACCGGGGACGAGGCAGCGTGTACACGGGGACGGGGCAGCTTGTACACGGGGACGGGGT
This sequence comes from Rhinoraja longicauda, assembly GCF_053455715.1. Classification (NCBI taxonomy): domain Eukaryota; kingdom Metazoa; phylum Chordata; class Chondrichthyes; order Rajiformes; family Arhynchobatidae; genus Rhinoraja; species Rhinoraja longicauda. The sequence goes on from NW_027601368.1 coordinate 106,416, forward strand.
GTACACGGGGACGGGGTGTGCACGGGGACGTGGCTGCATGTACACGGGGACGGGGCATCGTGTACACGGGGACGGTGTGTACACGGGGTCGGGGTGTACACCGGGACGGGGCGTACACAGGGACGGGGCGTACAAGGGGACGGGGCAGCGTGTACACGGGGACGGGGTGTACACGTGGACGGGGTGTACACGGGGACGGGGTGTACAAGGGGACGGGGCTGCGTGTACACGGGGACGGGGTGTACACGGGGACGGGGTGTACACGGGGACGGGGTGTACACGGGGACGGGGTAGCTGTACACGGGGACGGGGCAGCGTGTACACAGGGACGGGGCAGCGTGTACGCGGGGACGGGGTGTACACGGGGACAGGTGTACACGGGGACGGGGTGTACATGGGGAAATGGTGTACACAGGGACGGGGCTGCGTGTACACGGGGACGGGGTGTACAAGGGGACGGGGTGTACACGGGGACGGGGTGTACAAGAGGACGGGGTGTACACGGGGACGGGGCACTGTGTACACGGGGACGAGGTGTACACGGGGACGTGGTGTACGAGGGGACGGGGCAGCGTGTACACGGGGACGGGGTGTACACGGGGACGGGGTGTTCACGGGGACGGGGCAGCGTGTACACGGGGACGGGGCAACGTGTACACGGACACGGGGTGTACACGGGGACGGGGTGTACACGGGGACAGGACGTACACGGGGACGGGGCGTACACGGTCACGGGGCAGCGTGTACACGGGGAAGGGTGTACACGTGGACGGGGTGTACACGGGGACGGGGTGTACACGGGGACGGGGTGTACACGGGGAGAGGGCGTACACGGGGACGGGGCGTACACGGGGACGGGGCTGCGTGTACACTGGGAAGGGGCAGCGTGTACGCGGGGACGGGGTGTACACGGGGAAGGGTGTATACGGGGACGGGGCAGCATGTACAAGGGGACGGTTCGTACACGGCGACGGGGCAACGTGTACACGGGGACGGGGTGTACACGGGGACGGAGTGTACAAGGGGACGGGGTGTACACGGTGACGGGGCAGCGTGTACACGGGGACGGGGTGTACACGGGGTTGGGGCATCGTGTACACTGGGAATTTGTTGCGTGTACACGGGGACGGGGTGTACACGGGGACGGGGCTGCGTGTACACGGGGACGGGGTGTACACGGGGACGGGGTGTACACCTGGACGGGGCTACGTGTACACGGGGACGGGGCAGCCTGTACACGGGGACGGGGTGTACACGGGGACGGGGTGTTCACGGGGACGGGGCAGCGTGTACACGGGGACGGGTCAGAGTGTACACGGGGACGGGTGTACACGGGGACGGGTTGTACACGGGGACGGGGCGTACACGGGGACGGGGCGTACACGAGGACATGGCTGCGTGTACAGGGGGACGGGGCAACGTGTATACGGACACGGGGTGTACACGGGGACGGGGCTGCGTGTACACGGGGACGGGGTGTACACGGGGACGGGGTGTACACGGGGAAGGGGTGTACACGGGGACGGGGCATCCTGTACACGGGGACGGGGTTTACACGGGGACGGGGTGCACGCGGGGACGGGGCAGCGTGTACACGGGGACGGGGCATCGTGTACACGGGGACGGTGTGTACACGGGGTCGGGGTGTACACGGGGACGGGGTGTACACGGGGACGTGGCTGCATGTACACGGGGACGGGGCATCGTGTACACGGGGACGGTGTGTACACGGGGTCGGGGTGTAACCGGGGACGAGGCAGCGTGTACACGGGGACGGGGCAGCTTGTACACGGGGACGGGGTGTACACGGGGACGGGGTGTGCACGGGGACGTGGCTGCATGTACACGGGGACGGGGCATCGTGTACACGGGGACGGTGTGTACACGGGGTCGGGGTGTACACCGGGACGGGGCGTACACAGGGACGGGGCGTACAAGGGGACGGGGCAGCGTGTACACGGGGACGGGGTGTACACGTGGACGGGGTGTACACGGGGACGGGGTGTACAAGGGGACGGGGCTGCGTGTACACGGGGACGGGGTGTACACGGGGACGGGCTGTACACGGGGACGGGGCAGCGTGTACACAGGGACGGGGCAGCGTGTACGCGGGGACGGGGTGTACACGGGGACAGGTGTACACGGGGACGGGGTGTACATGGGGAAATGGTGTACACAGGGACGGGGCTGCGTGTACACGGGGACGGGGTGTACAAGGGGACGGGGTGTACACGGGGACGGGGTGTACAAGAGGACGGGGTGTACACGGGGACGGGGCACTGTGTACACGGTGACGAGGTGTACACGGGGACGTGGTGTACGAGGGGACGGGGCAGCGTGTACACGGGGACGGGGTGTACACGGGGACGGGGTGTTCACGGGGACGGGGCAGCGTGTACACGGGGACGGGGCAACGTGTACACGGACACGGGGTGTACACGGGGACGGGGTGTACACGGGGACAGGACGTACACGGGGACGGGGCGTACACGGTCACGGGGCAGCGTGTACACGGGGAAGGGTGTACACGTGGACGGGGTGTACACGGGGACGGGGTGTACACGGGGACGGGGTGTACACGGGGAGAGGGCGTACACGGGGACGGGGCGTACACGGGGACGGGGCTGCGTGTACACTGGGAAGGGGCAGCGTGTACGCGGGGACGGGGTGTACACGGGGAAGGGTGTATACGGGGACGGGGCAGCATGTACAAGGGGACGGTTCGTACACGGCGGCGGGGCAACGTGTACACGGGGACGGGGTGTACACGGGGACGGGGTGTACAAGGGGACGGGGTGTACACGGTGACGGGGCAGCGTGTACACGGGGACGGGGTGTACACGGGGTTGGGGCATCGTGTACACTGGGAATTTGTTGCGTGTACACGGGGACGGGGCGTACACGGGGACGGGGCTGCGTGTACACGGGGACGGGGTGTACACGGGGACGGGGTGTACACGGGGACGGGGTGTACACGGGGACGGGGTGTTCACGGGGACGGGGCAGCGTGTACACGGGGACGGGTCAGAGTGTACACGGGGACGGGTGTACACGAGGACGGGTTGTACACGGGGACGGGGCGTACACGGGGACGGGGCGTACACGAGGACATGGCTGCGTGTACAGGGGGACGGGGCAACGTGTATACGGACACGGGGTGTACACGGGGACGGGTTGTACACGGGGACAGGGCGTACACGGTGACGTTGTAGCGTGTACACGGGGACGGGTTGTACACGGGGACGGGGTGGACACCTGGACGGGGCTACGTGTACACGGGGACGGGGCAGCGTGTACACGGGGACGGGGTGTACACGGGGACGGGCTGTATACGGGGACGGCGCAGCGTGTACACGGGGACGTGGTGTACACAGGGACGGGGCATCGTGTACACGGGGACGGGGCGTACCCAGGGACGGAGCAGCGTGTACACGGGCACATCGTGTACACGGGGATGGGACGTACACGGGGACGGGTCAGAGTGTACACGGGGACGGGGTGTACACGGGGACGGGGTGTACACGGGGACGGGGCGTACACGGGGACGGGGCGTACACGGGGTCTTGGCTGCGTGTACACGGGGATGGGGCAACGTGTACACGGAGACGGAGTGTACACGGGGACGGGGTGTACAAGGGGACAGGGCGTACACGGGGACGGGGCGTAAACGGGGACGGGGCAGCGTGTACACGGGGAGGTTGTACACGGGGACGGGGTGTACACGGGGACGGGGCGTACACGGGGACGGGGCTGCGTGTACACGGGGATGAGGTGTACACGGAGACGGGGTATATACGGGGCAACGTGTACACGGGGACGGGGTGTACACGGGGCAGCGTGTACACGGGATGGGGTGTGCACGGGGACGGGGTGTACCCGGGGACGGGGCGTCGTGTACACGGGGACGGGGTGTACACGTTGACGGGGCTGCGTGTACACGGGGACTGGGTGTACACGGGGACGGGGTGTACACGGGGAAATGGTGTACACAGGGACGGGGCTGCGTGTACACGGGGACGTGGTGTACAAGGGGACGGGGTGTACACGGGGACGGGGCATTGTGTACACGGGGACGAGGTGTACACGGGGACGTGGTGTACGAGGGGACGGGGCAGCGTGTACACGGGGACGGGGTGTACACGGGGACGGGGTGTACACGGTGACGGGGCTGCGTGTACACGGGGACGGGACGTACACGGGGACGGGGCAGCGTGTACACGGGGACGGGGAGTACACGGGGACGGGATGTACACGGGGACTTGGCTGCGTGTACACGGGGACGGGGCAACGTGTACACGGAGACGGAGTGTACACGGGGACGGGGTGTACACGGGGACAGGGCGTACACGGGGACGGGGCGTAAACGGGGACGGGGCAGCGTGTACTCGGGGAGGTTGTACACGGGGACGGGGCGTACACGGGGACGGGGCTGCGTGTACACGGGGATGGGGTGTACACGGGGACGGGTTATATACGGGGCAACGTGTACACGGGGACGGGGTGTACACGGGGCAGCGTGTACACGGGATGGGGTGTGCACGGGGACGGGGTGTACCCGGGGACGGGGCGTCGTGTACACGGGGACGGGGTGTATACGGGGACGGGGCTACGTGTAAACGGGAACGGGGCTGCTTGTACACGGTGTCGGGGCAGCGTGTACACGGGGATGGGGTATACACGGGGATGGGGCATCGTGTACACTGGGACGTGGCTGCGTGTACATGGGGACGGGGTGTACACGGGGACGTTGACGGGTGTACGCGGGAACGGGGCATTGTGTAGACGGGGACGGGGTGTACACGGGGACGTGGTGTACGAGGGGACGGGGCAGCGTGTACACGGGGACGGGGCAGCGTGTACACGGGGACGGGGTGTACACGAGGACGGGGCAGCGTGTACACGGGGACGGGGCAGCGTGTACACAGGGACGGGGCAGCGTGTACACGGGGACGGGGTGTACACGGGGACGGGGTGTACACGGGGACGGGGTGTACACGGGGACGGGGCAGCGTGTACACGGGGACGGGGCAGCGTGTACACAGGGACGGGGCAGCGTGTACGCGGGGACGGGGTGTACACGGGGATGGGTGCACACGGGGACGGGGTGTACACGGGGAAATAGTGTACACAGGGACGGGGCTGCGTGTACACGGGGACGGGGTGTACAAGGGGACGGTGTGTACACGGGGACGTGGGAGCGTGTACACGGGGACGGGGCAGCGTGTACACATGGACGGGGCAGCGTGTACGCGGGTCGGGGTGTACAAAGGGACGGGTGTACACGGGGACGGGGTGTACACGGGGACGGGTGTACGCGGGAACGGGGCATTGTGTACACGGGGACGGGGTGTACACGGGGAAGTGGTGTACGAGGGGACGGGGCAGCGTGTACACGGGGACGGGGCAACGTGTACACGGGTACGGGGTGTGCACGGGGACGGGGTGTACACGGGGACGGGGCAGCGTGTACACGGGGACGGGGTGTACACGAGGACCGGGCAGCGTGTACACGGGGACGGGGCAGCCTGTACACAGGGACGGGGCAGCGTGTACACGGGGACGGGGTGTACACGGGGACGGGGTGTACACGGGGACGGGGCAGCGTGTACACGGGGACGGGGCAGCGTGTACACAGGGACGGGGCAGCGTGTACGCGGGGACGGGGTGTACACGGGGACGGGTGCACACGGGGACGGGGTGTACACGGGGAAATAGTGTACACAAGGACGGGGCTGCATGTACACGGGGACGGGGTGTACAAGGGGACGGTGTGTACACGGGGACGGGGTGTACAAGGGGACGGGGTGTACAAGGGAACGGGGCATTGTGTACACGGGGACGAGGTGTACACGGGGACGTGGTGTACGAGGGGACGGGGCATCGTGTACACGGGGACGGGGTGTACACGGGGACGGTGTGTACACGGTGACGGGGCTGCGTGTACACGAGGATGGGGTAGCGTGTACACGGGGACGGGGTGTACACGGGGACGTGGTGTACACATGGACGTGGCTACGTGTACACTGGGACGGGGCAGCGTGTACACGGGGCAGAGTGTGCACGGGGACGGGGTGTACATGAGGACGGGGCAGCGTGTACACGGGGACCGGGCAGCGTGTACACGGGGACGGGGTGTACACGGGGACGGGCTGTATACGGGGACGGCGCAGCGTGTACACGGGGACGTGGTGTACACAGGGACGGGGCATCGTGTACACGGGCACATCGTGTACACGGGGACGGGACGTACACGGGGACGGGACGTACACTGGGACGGGTCAGCGTGTACACGGGGACGGGGTGTACACGGGGACGGGGTATACACGGGGACGGGGCGTACACGGGGACGGGGCGTACACGGGGACTTGGCTGCGTGTACACGGGGACGGGGCAACGTGTACACGGAGACGGAGTGTACACGGGGACGGGGTGTACACGGGGACAGGGCGTACACGGCGACGGGCCGTACACGGGGACGGGGCAGCGTGTACACGGGAAGGTTGTACACGGGGACGACCTGTACACGGGGACGGGGCGTACACGGGGACGGGGCTGCGTGTACACGGGGATGCGGTGTACACGGGGACGGGGTATATACGGGGCAACGTGTACACGGGGACGGGGTGTACACGGGGCAGCGTTTACAGGGGATGGGGTGTGCACGGGGACGGGGTGTACCCGGGGACGGGGCGTCGTGTACACGGGGACGGGGTGTATACGGGGATGGGGCTACGTGTAAACGGGAACGGGGCTGCGTGTACACGGTGTCGGGGCAGCGTGTACACGGGGACGGGGTGTACACGGGGATGGGGCATCGTGTACACTGGGACGTGGCTGCGTGTACATGGGGACGGGGTGTACACGGGGACGGGGCAGCGTGTACTCGGGGACGGGGCAGCGTGTACACGGGGACGGGGAGTACACGGGGACGGGGTGTACACGTTGACGGGGAAGCGTGTACACGACGACGGGTGTACACGGGGCGGGGCATACACGACGACGGGGTGTACACGGGTACGGGGTGTACACGTGGACGTGGTGTACACGGGGACGGGGCTACGTGTACACGACGACGGGGTGTACACGGGGACGGGGTGTACACGGGGACGGGTGTACAAGGGGACGGGGTGTACACGGGGACTGGATGTAGAAGGGGACGGGGTGTACACGGGGACGGGGCATTGTGTACACGGGGACGAGGTGTACACGGGGACGTGTTGTACGAGGGGACGGGGCAGCGTGTACACGGGGAAGGGGTGTACACGGGGACGGGGTGTACACGGTGACGGGGCTGCGTGTACACGGGGACGTTGTAGCGTGTACACGGGGACGGGTTGTACACGGGGACGGGGTGGACACCTGGACGGGGCTACGTGTACACGGGGACGGGGCAGCGTGTACACGGGGACGGGGTGTACACGGGGACGGGCTGTATACGGGGACGGCGCAGCGTGTACACGGGGACGTGCTGTACACAGGGACGGGGCATCGTGTACACGGGGACGGGGCGTACCCAGGGACGGGCGTCGTGTACACGGGGATGGGGTGTATACGGGGATGGGGCTACGTGTAAACGGGAACGGGGCTGCGTGTACACGGTGTCGGGGCAGCGTGTACACGGGGACGGGGTGTACCCGGGGACGGGGCGTCGTGTACACGGGGACGGGGTGTATACGGGGATGGGGCTACGTGTAAACGGGAACGGGGCTGCGTGTACACGGTGTCGGGGCAGCGTGTACACGGGGACGGGGTGTACACGGGGATAGGTCATCGTGTACACTGGGACGTGGCTGCGTGTACATGGGGACGGGGTGTACACGGGGACGGGTCAGCGTGTACTCGGGGACGGGGCAGCGTGTACACGGGGACGGGGAGTACACGGGGACGGGGTGTACACGTTGACGGGGAAGCGTGTACACGGGGACGGGTGTACACGGGGCGGGGCATACACGACGACGGGGTGTACACGGGGACGGGGTGTACACGGGGACGTGGTGTACACGGGGACGCGGCTGCGTGTACACGACGACGGGGTGTACACGGGGACGGGGTGTACACGGGGACGGGTGTACAAGGGGACGGGGTGTACACGGGGACGGGATGTACAAGGGGACGGGGTGTACACGGGGACGGGGCATTGTGTACACGGGGACGAGGTGTACACGGGGACGTGTTGTACGAGGGGACGGGGCAGCGTGTACACGGGGAAGGGGTGTACACGGGGACGGGGTGTACACGGTGACGGGGCTGCGTGTACACGGGGACGTTGTAGCGTGTACACGGGGACGGGTTGTACACGGGGACGGGGTGGACACCTGGACGGGGCTACGTGTACACTGGGACGGGGCAGCGTGTACACGGGGACGGGGTGTACACGGGGACGGGCTGTATACGGGGACGGCGCAGCGTGTACACGGGGACGTGGTGTACACAGGGACGGGGCATCGTGTACACGGGGACGGGGCGTACCCAGGGACGGAGCAGCGTGTACACGGGCACATCGTGTACACGGGGATGGGACGTAAACGGGGACGGGTCAGCGTGTACACGGGGACGGGGTGTACACGGGGACGGGGCGTACACGGGGACGGGGCGTACACGGGGACTTGGCTGCGTGTACACGGGGACGGGGCAACGTGTACACGGAGACGGAGTGTACACGGGGACGGGGTGTACACGGGGACAGGGCGTATACGGGGACGGGGCGTAAACGGGGACGGGGCAGCGTGAACACGGGGAGGTTGTACACGGGGACGGGGTGTACACGGGGACGGGGCGTACACGGGGACGGGGCTGCGTGTACACGGGGACGGGGCAACGTGTACACGGAGACGGAGTGTACACGGGGACGGGGTGTTCACGGGGATGGGGTGTACACGGGGACGGGGTATATACGGGGCAACGTGTACACGGGGACGGGGTGTACACGGGGCAGCGTGTACACGGGATGGGGTGTGCACGGGGACGGGGTGTACCCGGGGACGGGGCGTCGTGTACACGGGGACGGGGTGTATACGGGGATGGGGCTACGTGTAAACGGGAACGGGGCTGCGTGTACACGGTGTCGTGGCAGCGTGTACACGGGGACGGGGTGTACACGGGGATGGGGATCGTGTACACTGGGACGTAGCTGCGTGTACATGGGGACGGGGTGTACACGGGGACGGGGCAGCGTGTACTCGGGAACGGGGCAGCGTGTACACGGGGACGGGGAGTACACGGGGACGGGGTGTACACGTTGACGGGGAAGCGTGTACACGGGGACGGGTGTACACGGGGAGGGGCATACACGACGACGGGGTGTACACGGGGACGGGATGTACACGGGGACGTGGTGTACACGGGGACGGGGCTGCGTGTACACGGGGACGGGGTGTACACGGGGACGGGGTGTACACGGGGACGGGGCGTACACGGGGACGGGGCTGCGTGTACACGGGGACGAGGTGTACACGGGGACGGGTGTACACGGGGACGGGATGTACAAGGGGACGGGGTGTACACGGGGACAGGGCGTACACGGGGACGGGTTGTACACGGGGACAGGGCGTACACGGGGACGGGGCGTACACGGGGAGAGGGCGTACACGGGGACGGGGCTGCGTGTACACTGGGACGGGGCAGCGTGTACGCGGGGACGGGGTGTACACGGGGAAGGGTGTATACGGGGACGGGGCAGCATGTACACGGGGACGGTTCGTACACGGCGACGGGGCAACGTGTAGAAGGGGACGGGGTGTACACGGGGACGGGGCGTACAAGGGGACGGGGCAGCGTGTATACGGGACGGGGTGTGCACGGGGACGGGGTGTACACGGGGACGGGGCTGCGTGTACACGGGGACGGGGCAGCGTGCACACGGGGATGGGGTGTACCCTGGGACGGGGCAGCGTGTACACGGGGACGGGGCATACACGTGTACGGGGTGTACACGGGGGCGGGGTGTGCACGGGAACGGGGTGTACACGGGGATGGGGTGTACACGGGGACGGGGAGTACACTGGGACGGGGCTGCGTGTAAACTGGGACGGGGCTGCGTGTACAAGGTGGCGGGGCAGCGTGTACACGGCTACGGGGTGTACACGGGGACGGGGTGTACACGGGGATGGGGCATCGTGTACACTGGGACGTGGTTGCGTGTACACGGGGACGGGGTGTACACGGGGACGGGGATGCGTGTACACGGGGACGGGGTGTACACGGGGACGGGGTGTACACGGGGACGGGGTGTACACGGGGAAGGGGTGGGGGCAGCGTGTACACGGGGACGGGGTGTACACGGGGACGGGGTGTACAAGGGGACGGCGCTGCGTGTACACGGGACGGGGTGTGCACGGGGACGGTGTGTACACGGGGACGGGGTGTACACGGGGACGGGGTGTACACGGGGACGAGGAGTACACCGGGACGGGGCGTACACGGGGACGGGGCAGCGTGTACACGGGACGGGGTGTACACGGGACGGGGTATACACGGGGACGGGGTGTACACGGGGATGGGGAGTACACGGGGACGGGGAGTACACGGGGACGGGGTGTACACGGGGATGGGGCGTCGTGTACACAGGGACGGGGTGTACACGGGGACGGGGCTGCGTGTAAACGGGGACGGGGCTGCGTGTACACGGTGACGGGGCAGCGTGTACACGGGGACGGGGTGTACACGGGGATGGGGCATCGTGTACACTGGGACGTTGTTGCGTGTACACGGGGACGGGGTGTACACGGGGACGGGGCTGCGTGTACACGGGGACGGGGTGTACACGGGGACGGGGTGTACACGGGGAAGGGGTGTACACGGGGACGGGGCATCGTGTACACGGGGACGGGGTTTACACGGGGACGGGGTGCACGCGGGGACGGGGCAGCGTGTACACGGGGACGGGGCATCGTGTACACGGGGACGGTGTGTACACGGGGTCGGGGTGTACATGGGGACGGGGTGTACACGGGGACGTGGCTGCATGTACACGGGGACGGGGCATCGTGTACACGGGGACGGTGTGTACACGGGGTCGGGGTGTAACTGGGGACGAGGCAGCGTGTACACGGGGACGGGGCAGCTTGTACACGGGGACGGGGTGTACACGGGGACTGGGTGTACACGGGGACGTGGCTGCATGCACACGGGGACGGGGCATCGTGTACACGGGGACGGTGTGTACACGGGGTCGGGGTGTACACCGGGACGGGGCGTACACAGGGACGGGGCGTACAAGAGGACGGGGCAGCGTGTACACGGGGACGGGGTGTACACGTGGACGGGGTGTACACGGGGACGGGGTGTACAAGGGGACGGGGCTGCGTGTACACGGGGACGGGGTGTACACGGGGACGGGGTGTACACGGGGACGGGGTAGCTGTACACGGGGACGGGGCAGCGGGTACACAGGGACGGGGCAGCGTGTACGCGGGGACGGGGTGTACACGGGGACAGGTGTACACGGGGACGGGGTGTACACGGGGAAATGGTGTACACAGGGACGGGGCTGCGTGTACACGGGGACGGGGTGTACAAGGGGACGGGGTGTACACGGGGACGGGGTGTACAAGAGGACGGGGTGTACACGGGGACGGGGCACTGTGTACACGGGGACGAGGTGTACACGGGGACGTGGTGTACGAGGGGACGGGGCAGCGTGTACACGGGGACGGGGTGTACACGGGGACGGGGTGTTCACGGGGACGGGGCAGCGTGTACACGGGGACGGGGCAACGTGTACACGGACACGGGGTGTACACGGGGACGGGGTGTACACGGGGACAGGACGTACACGGGGACGGGGCGTACACGGTCACGGGGCAGCGTGTACACGGGGAAGGGTGTACACGTGGACGGGGTGTACACGGGGACGGGGTGTACACGGGGACGGGGTGTACACGGGGAGAGGGCGTACACGGGGACGGGGCGTACACGGGGACGGGGCTGCGTGTACACTGGGAAGGGGCAGCGTGTACGCGGGGACGGGGTGTACACGGGGAAGGGTGTATACGGGGACGGGGCAGCATGTACAAGGGGACGGTTCGTACACGGCGACGGGGCAACGTGTACACGGGGACGGGGTGTACACGGGGACGGGGTGTACAAGGGGACGGGGTGTACACGGTGACGGGGCAGCGTGTACACGGGGACGGGGTGTACACGGGGTTGGGGCATCGTGTACACTGGGAATTTGTTGCGTGTACACGGGGACGGGGTGTACACGGGGACGGGGCTGCGTGTACACGGGGACGGGGTGTACACGGGGACGGGGTGTACACCTGGACGGGGCTACGTGTACACGGGGACGGGGCAGCGTGTACACGGGGACGGGGTGTACACGGGGACGGGGTGTTCACGGGGACGGGGCAGCGTGTACACGGGGACGGGTCAGAGTGTACACGGGGACGGGTGTACACGGGGACGGGTTGTACACGGGGACGGGGCGTACACGGGGACGGGGCGTACACGAGGACGTGGCTGCGTGTACAGGGGACGGGGCAACGTGTATACGGACACGGGGTGTACACGGGGACGGGTTGTACACGGGGACAGGGCGTACACGGGGACGGGGTGTACACGGTGACGGGGCTGCGTGTACACGGGGACGTTGTAGCGTGTACACGGGGACGGGTTGTACACGGGGACGGGGTGGACACCTGGACGGGGCTACGTGTACACGGGGACGGGGCAGCGTGTACACGGGGACGGGGTGTACACGGGGACGGGCTGTATACGGGGACGGCGCAGCGTGTACACGGGGACGTGGTGTACACAGGGACGGGGCATCGTGTACACGGGGACGGGGCGTACCCAGGGACGGAGCAGCGTGTACACGGGCACATCGTGTACACGGGGATGGGACGTACACGGGGACGGGTCAGAGTGTACACGGGGACGGGGTGTACACGGGGACGGGGTGTACACGGGGACGGGGCGTACACGGGGACGGGGCGTACACGGGGTCTTGGCTGCGTGTACACGGGGATGGGGCAACGTGTACACGGAGACGGAGTGTACACGGGGACGGGGTGTACACGGGGACAGGGCGTACACGGGGACGGGGCGTAAACGGGGACGGGGCAGCGTGTACACGGGGAGGTTGTACACGGGGACGGGGTGTACACGGGGACGGGGCGTACACGGGGACGGGGCTGCGTGTACACGGGGATGAGGTGTACACGGGGACGGGGTATATACGGGGCAACGTGTACACGGGGACGGGGTGTACACGGGGCAGCGTGTACACGGGATGGGGTGTGCACGGGGACGGGGTGTACCCGGGGACGGGGCGTCGTGTACACGGGGACGGGGTGTACACGTTGACGGGGCTGCGTGTACACGGGGACTGGGTGTACACGGGGACGGGGTGTACACGGGGAAATGGTGTACAGAGGGACGGGGCTGCGTGTACACGGGGACGTGGTGTACAAGGGGACGGGGTGTACACGGGGACGGGGCATTGTGTACACGGGGACGAGGTGTACACGGGGACGTGGTGTACGAGGGGACGGGGCAGCGTGTACACGGGGACGGGGTGTACACGGGGACGGGGTGTACACGGTGACGGGGCTGCGTGTACACGGGGACGGGGTGTACACGGGGACGGGGTGTACACCTGGACGGGGCTACGTGTACACGGGGACGGGGCAGCGTGTACACGGGGACGGGGTGTACACGGGGACGGGGTGTTCACGGGGACGGGGCAGCGTGTACACGGGGACGGGTCAGAGTTTACACGGGGACGGGTGTACACGGGGACGGGTTGTACACGGGGACGGGGCGTACACGGGGACGGGGCGTACACGGACACGTGGCTGTGTGTACAGGGGGACGGGGCAACGTGTATACGGACACGGGGTGTACACGGGGACGGGTTGTACACGGGGACAGGGCGTACACGGGGACGGGGTGTACACGGTGACGGGGCTGCGTGTACACGGGGACGTTGTAGCGTGTACACGGGGACGGGTTGTACACGGGGACGGGGTGGACACCTGGACGGGGCTACGTGTACACGGGGACGGGGCAGCGTGTACACGGGGACGGGGTGTACACGGGGACGGGCTGTATACGGGGACGGCGCAGCGTGTACACGGGGACGTGGTGTACACAGGGACGGGGCATCGTGTACACGGGGACGGGGCGTACCCAGGGACGGAGCAGCGTGTACACGGGCACATCGTGTACACGGGGATGGGACGTACATGGGGACGGGTCAGAGTGTACACGGGGACGGGGTGTACACGGGGACGGGGTGTACACGGGGACGGGGCGTACACGGGGACGGGGCGTACACGGGGTCTTGGCTGCGTGTACACGGGGACGGGGCAACGTGTACACGGAGACGGAGTGTACACGGGGACGGGGTGTACACGGGGACAGGGCGTACACGGGGACAGGGCGTAAACGGGGACGGGGCAGCGTGTACACGGGGAGGTTGTACACGGGGACGGGGTGTACACGGGGACGGGGCGTACACGGGGACGGGGCTGCGTGTACACGGGGATGAGGTGTACACGGGGACGGGGTATATACGGGGCAACGTGTACACGGGGACGGGGTGTACACGGGGCAGCGTGTACACGGGATGGGGTGTGCACGGGGACGGGGTGTACCCGGGGACGGGGCGTCGTGTACACGGGGACGGGGTGTACACGTTGACGGGGCTGCGTGTACACGGGGACGGGGTGTACACGGGGACGGGTGTACAAGGGGACGGGGTGTACACGGGGACGGGATGTACAAGGGGACGGGGTGTACACGGGGACGGGGCATTGTGTACACGGGGACGAGGTGTACACGGGGACGTGGTGTACGAGGGGACGGGGCAGCGTGTACACGGGGAAGGGGTGTACACGGGGACGGGGTGTACACGGTGACGGGGCTGCCTGTACACGGGGACGGTGTAGCGTGTACACGGGGACGGGTGTACACGGGGACGTGGTGTACACATGGACGTGGCTACGTGCACACGGGGACGGGGCAGCGTGTACACGGGGACGGGGTGTACCCGGGGAAGGGCTGTATACGGGGACGGCGCAGCGTGTACACGGGGACGGGTGTACACGGGGCGGGTCATACAAGACGACGGGTGTACACGGGGACGGGGTGTACACGGGGACGTGGTGTACACGGGGACGGGGCTGCGTGTACACGACGACGGGGTGTACACGGGGACGGGGTGTACACGGGGACGGGTGTACAAGGGGACGGGGTGTACACGGGGACGGGGCATTGTGTACACGGGGACGAGGTGTACACGGGGACGTGGTGTACGAGGTGACGGGGCAGCGTGTACACGGGGAAGGGGTGTACACGGGGACGGGGTGTACACGGTGACGGGGCTGCGTGTACACGGGGACGGTGTAGCGTGTACACGGGGACGGGTGTACACGGGGACGTGGTGTACACATGGACGTGGCTACGTGTACACGGGGATGGGGCAGCGTGTACACGGGGACGGGGTGTACACGGGGAAGGGCTGTATACGGGGACGGCGCAGCGTGTACACGGGGACGGGTGTACACGGGGCGGGTCATACAAGACGACGGGGTGTACACGGGGACGGGGTGTACACGGGGACGTGGTGTACACGGGGACGGGGCTGCGTGTACACGACGACGGGGTGTACACGGGGACGGGGTGTACACGGGGACGGGTGTACAAGGGGACGGGGTGTACACGGGGACGGGATGTACAAGGGGACGGGGTGTACACGGGGACGGGGCATTGTGTACACGGGGACGAGGTGTACACGGGGACGTGTTGTACGAGGGGAAGGGGCAGCGTGTACACGGGGATGGGGTGGACACGGGGACGGGGTGTACACGGTGACGGGGCTGCGTGTACACGGGGACGTTGTAGCGTGTACACGGGGACGGGTTGTACACGGGGACGGGGTGGACACCTGGACGGGGCTACGTGTACACGGGGACGGGGCAGCGTGTGCACGGGGACGGGGTGTACACGGGGACGGGCTGTAAACGGGAACGGCGCAGCGTGTACACTGGGACGTGGTGTACACAGGGACGGGGCATCGTGTACACGGGGACGGGGCGTACCCAGGGACGGAGCAGCGTGTACACGGGCACATCGTGTACACGGGGATGGGACGTAAACCGGGACGGGTCAGCGTGTACACGGGGACGGGGTGTACACGGGGACGGGGCGTACACGGGGACGGGGCGTACACGGGGACTTGGCTGCGTGTACACGGGGACGGGGAGTACAAGGGGACGGGGAGTACACGGGGACGGGGTGTACACGTTGACGGGGAAGCGTGTACACGGGGACGGGTTTACACGGGGAGGGGCATACACGACGACGGGGTGTACACGGGAACGGGATGTACACGGGGACGTGGTGTACACGGGGACGGGGCTGCGTGTACACGGGGACGGGGTGTACACGGGGACGGGGCGTACACGGGGACGGGGCGTACACGGGGACTTGGCTGCGTGTACACGGGGACGGGGCAACGTGTACACGGAGACGGAGTGTACACGGGGACGGGGTGTACACGGGGACAGGGCATACACGGGGACGGGGCGTAAACGGGGACGGGGCAGCGTGTACACGGGGAGGTTGTACACGGGGACGGGGTGTACACGGGGACGGGGCGTACACGGGGACGGGGCTGCGTGTACACGGGGATGAGGTGTACACGGGGACGGGGTATATAAGGGGCAACGTGTACACGGGGACGGGGTGTACACGGGGACGGGGCTGCGTGTACACGACGACGGGGTGTACACGGGGACGGGGTGTACACGGGGACGGGTGTACAAGGGGACGGGGTGTACACGGGGACGGGGCATTGTGTACACGGGGACGAGGTGTACACGGGGACGTGGTGTACGAGGTGACGGGGCAGCGTGTACACGGGGAAGGGGTGTACACGGGGACGGGGTGTACACGGTGACGGGGCTGCGTGTACACGGGGACGGTGTAGCGTGTACACGGGGACGGGTGTACACGGGGACGTGGTGTACACATGGACGTGGCTACGTGTACACGGGGATGGGGCAGCGTGTACACGGGGACGGGGTGTACACGGGGAAGGGCTGTATACGGGGACGGCGCAGCGTGTACACGGGGACGGGTGTACACGGGGCGGGTCATACAAGACGACGGGGTGTACACGGGGACGGGGTGTACACGGGGACGTGGTGTACACGGGGACGGGGCTGCGTGTACACGACGACGGGGTGTACACGGGGACGGGGTGTACACGGGGACGGGTGTACAAGGGGACGGGGTGTACATGGGGACGGGATGTACAAGGGGACGGGGTGTACACGGGGACGGGGCATTGTGTACACGGGGACGAGGTGTACACGGGGACGTGTTGTACGAGGGGAAGGGGCAGCGTGTACACGGGGAAGGGGTGGACACGGGGACGGGGTGTACACGGTGACGGGGCTGCGTGTACACGGGGACGTTGTAGCGTGTACACGGGGACGGGTTGTACACGGGGACGGGGTGGACACCTGGACGGGGCTACGTGTACACGGGGACGGGGCAGCGTGTGCACGGGGACGGGGTGTACACGGGGACGGGCTGTAAACGGGAACGGCGCAGCGTGTACACTGGGACGTGGTGTACACAGGGACGGGGCATCGTGTACACGGGGACGGGGCGTACCCAGGGACGGAGCAGCGTGTACACGGGCACATCGTGTACACGGGGATGGGACGTAAACCGGGACGGGTCAGCGTGTACACGGGGACGGGGTGTACACGGGGACGGGGTGTACACGGGGACGGGGCGTACACGGGGACGGGGCGTACACGGGGACTTGGCTGCGTGTACACGGGGACGGGGCAACGCGTACACGGAGACGGAGTGTACACGGGGACGGGGTGTACACGGGGACAGGGCGTACACGGGGACGGGGCGTAAACGGGGACGGGGCAGCGTGTACACGGGGAGGTTGTACACGGGGACGGGGTGTACACGTGGACGGGGCGTACACGGGGAAGGGGCTGCGTGTACACGGGGACGGGGCAACGTGTACACGGAGACGTAGTGTACACGGGGACGGGGTGTACACGGGGATGGGGTGTACACGGGGACGGGGTATATACGGGGCAACGTGTACACGGGGACGGGCAGCGTGTACACGGGGACGGGGAGTACAAGGGGACGGGGAGTACACGGGGACGGGGTGTACACGTTGACGGGGAAGCGTGTACACGGGGACGGGTTTACACGGGGAGGGGCATACACGACGACGGGGTGTACACGGGAACGGGATGTACACGGGGACGTGGTGTACACGGGGACGGGGCTGCGTGTACACGGGGACGGGGTGTACACGGGGACGGGGCGTACACGGGGACGGGGCGTACACGGGGACTTGGCTGCGTGTACACGGGGACGGGGCAACGTGTACACGGAGACGGAGTGTACACGGGGACGGGGTGTACACGGGGACAGGGCATACACGGGGACGGGGCGTAAACGGGGACGGGGCAGCGTGTACACGGGGAGGTTGTACACGGGGACGGGGTGTACACGGGGACGGGGCGTACACGGGGACGGGGCTGCGTGTACACGGGGATGAGGTGTACACGGGGACGGGGTATATACGGGGCAACGTGTACACGGGGACGGGGTGTACACGGGGCAGCGTGTACACGGGATGGGGTGTGCACGGGGACGGGGTGTACCCGGGGACGGGGCGTCGTGTACACGGGGACGGGGTGTACACGTTGACGGGGCTGCGTGTACACGGGGACTGGGTGTACACGGGGACGGGGTGTACACGGGGAAATGGTGTACACAGGGACGGGGCTGCGTGTACACGGTGACGTGGTGTACACGGGGACGGGGAGTACACGGTGACGGGGCTGCGTGTACACGCGGACGGTGTAGCGTGTACACGGGGACGGGGTGTACACGGGGACGTGGTGTACACATGGACGTGGCTACGTGTACACGGGGACGGGGCAGCGTGTACACGGGGACGGGGTGTACACGGGGAAGGGCTGTATACGGGGACGGCGCAGCGTGTACACGGGGACGGGTGTACACGGGGCGGAGCATACACGACGACGGGGTGTACACGGGGACGGGGTGTACACGGGGACGTGGTGTACACGGGGACGGGGCTGCGTGTACACGACGACGGGGTGTACACGGGGACGGGGTGTACACGGGGACGGGTGTACAAGGGGACGGGGTGTACACGGGGACGGGATGTACAAGGGGACGGGGTGTACACGGGGACGGGGCATTGTGTACACGGGGACGAGGTGTACACGGGGACGTGTTGTACGAGGGGACGGGGCAGCGTGTACACGGGGAAAGGGTGTACACGGGGACGGGGTGTACACGGTGACGGGGCTGCGTGTACACGGGGACGTTGTAGCGTGTACACGGGGACTGGTTGTACACGGGGACGGGGTGGACACCTGGACGGGGCTACGTATACACGGGGACGGGGCAGCGTGTACACGGGGACGGGGTGTACACGGGGACGGGCTGTAAACGGGAACGGCGCAGCGTATACACGGGGACGTGGTGTACACAGGGACGGGGCATCGTGTACACGGGGACGGGGCGTACCCAGGGAAGGAGCAGCGTGTACACGGGCACATCGTGTACACGGGGATGGGACGTAAACGGGGACGGGTCAGCGTGTACACGGGGACGGGTTGTACACGGGGACGGGGTGTACACGGGGACGGGGCGTACACGGGGACGGGGCGTACACGGGGACTTGGCTGCGTGTACACGGGGACGGGGCAACGCGTACACGGAGACGGAGTGTACACGGGGACGGGGTGTACACGGGGACAGGGCGTACACGGGGACGGGGCGTAAACGGGGACGGGGCAGCGTGTACACGGGGAGGTTGTACACGGGGACGGGGTGTACACGGGGACGGGGCGTACACGGGGACGGGGCTGCGTGTACACGGGGACGGGGCAACGTGTACACGGAGACGTAGTGTACACGGGGACGGGGTTTACACGGGGATGGGGTGTACACGGGGCCGGGGTATATACGGGGCAACGTGTACACGGGGACGGGGCTACGTGTAAACGGGAACGGGGCTGCGTGTACACGGTGTCGGGGCAGCGTGTACACGGGGACGGGGTGTACACGGGGATGGGGCATCGTGTACACTGGGACGTGGCTGCGTGTACATGGGGACGGGGTGTACACGGGGACGGGGCAGCGTGTACTCGGGGACGGGCAGCGTGTACACGGGGACGGGGAGTACACGGGGACGGGGTGTACACGTTGACGGGGAAGCGTGTACACGGGGACGGGTGTACACGTGGAGGGGCATACACGACGACGAGGTGTACACGGGAACGGGATGTACACGCGGACGTGGTGTACACGGGGACGGGGCTGCGTGTACACGGGGACGGGGTGTACACGGGGACGGGGTGTACACGGGGACGGGGTGTACACGGGGACGGGGCGTACACGGGGACGGGGCTGCGTGTACACGGGGACGAGGTGTACACGGGGACGGCGTGTACACGGGGAAATGGTGTACACAGGGACGGGGCTGCGTGTACACGGGGACGTGGTGTACAAGGGGACGGGGTGTACACGGGGACGGGATGTACAAGGGGACGGGGTGTACACGGGGACGGGGCATTGTGTACACGGGGACGAGGTGTACACGGGGACGTGGTGTACGAGGGGACGGGGCAGCGTGTACACGGGGAAGGGGTGTAGACGGGGACGGGGTGTACACGGTGACGGGGCTGCGTGTACACGGGGACGTTGTAGCGTGTACACGGGGACGGGTTGTACACGGGGACGGGGTGGACACCTGGACGGGGCTACGTGTACACGGGGACGGGGCAGCGTGTACACGGGGACGGGGTGTACACGGGGACGGGCTGTATACGGGGACGGCGCAGCGTGTACACGGGGACGTGGTGTACACAGGGACGGGGCATCGTGTACACGGGGACGGGGCGTACCCAGGGACGGAGCAGCGTGTACACGGGCACATCGTGTACACGGGGATGGGACGTACACGGGGACGGGTCAGAGTGTACACGGGGAAGGGGTGTACACGGGGACGGGGTGTACACGGGGACGGGGCGTACACGGGGACGGGGCATACACGGGGACTTGGCTGCGTGTACACGGGGACGGGGCAACGTGTACACGGAGAAGGAGTGTACACGGGGACGGGGTGTACACGGGGACAGGGCGTACACGGGGACGGGGCGTAAACGGGGACGGGGCAGCGTGTACACGGGGAGGTTGTACACGGGGACGGGGTGTACACGGGGACGGGGCGTAACGGGGACGGGGCTGCGTGTACACGGGGATGAGGTGTACACGGGGACGGGGTATATACGGGGCAACGTGTACACGGGGACGGGGTGTACACGGGCCAGCGTGTACACGGGATGGGGTGTGCACGGGGACGGGGTGTACCCGGGGACGGGTCGTCGTGTACACGGGGACGGGGTGTACACGTTGACGGGGCTGCGTGTACACGGGGACTGGGTGTACACGGGGACGGGGTGTACACGGGGAAATGGTGTACACAGGGACGGGGCTGCGTGTACACGGGGACGTGGTGTACAAGGGGACGGGGTGTACACGGGGACGGGATGTACAAGGGGACGGGGTGTACACGGGGACGGGGCATTGTGTACACGGGGACAAGGTGTACACGAGGACGTGGTGTACGAGGGGACGGGGCAGCGTGTACACGGGGAAGGGCTGTATACGGGGACGGCGCAGCGTGTACACGGGGACGTGGTGTACACAGGGACGGGGCATCGTGTACACGGGGACGGGGCGTACCCAGGGACGGAGCAGCGTGTACACGGGCACATCGTGTAGACGGGGACGGGACGTACACGGGGACGGGTCAGCGTAGCGTGCACACGGGGATGGGGTGTACACGGGGACGGCGCAGTGTGTACACGGGGACGGGGCATACACGGGTACGGGGTGTACACGGGAACGGGGTGTACACGGGAACGGGGTGTACACGGGGATGGGGTGTACACGGGCACGGGGAGTACGCGGGGATGGGGTGTACACGGGGACGGGGTGTACACGGGGACGGGGCTGCGAGTAAACAGGGACGGGGCTGCGTGTACACGGGGACGGGGCGTATAGGGGGACGGGGGTACACGGGGACGTGGCTGCATGTCCACGGGGACGGGGCATCGTGTACACGGGGAAGGGGTGTACACGGGGACGGGGTGTACACGGGGACGGGGTGTACACGGGGACGGGGTGTACACGTGGAAGGGGTGTACACGGGGACGGGGCATCGTTTACGCGGGGACGGGGCGTACATGGGGACGGGGCGTACACGGGGACGGGGCGTACATGCGGACGGGGCGTACACGGGGACGTGGTTGCGTGGACACGGGGACGGGGCATCGTGTACACGGGGACGGTGTGTACACAGGTCGGGTGTACACGGGGACGGGGCGTACACGGGGACGGGGCAGAGTGTACACGGGGACAGGGTGTACACGTGGACGGGGTGTACACGGGGACGGGGTGTACAAGGGGACGGGGCTGCGTGTACACGGGGACGGGGCAGCGTGTACACGGGGACGGTGTGTACACGGGTCGGGTGTACACGGGGACGGGGCGTACACGGGGACGAGGAGTACACGGGGATGGGGTGTACACGGGGACGGGGAGTACACGGGGACTGGGTGTACACGGGGACGGGGAGTACACGGGGACGGGGTGTACACGGGAACGGGGCGTCGTGTACACGGGGACGGAGTGTACACGGGGACGGGGCTGTGTGTAAACGGGAACGGGGCTGCGTGTACACGGTGACGGGGTGTACTCGGGGATGGGGCATCGTGTACACTGGGACGTGACGGCGTGTACACGGGGACGGGGTGTACACAGGGACGGGGCTGCGTGTACTCGGGGACGGGGCAGCGTGTACACGGGGACGGGTGTACACGGGGACGGGGTGTACACGGGGACGGGTGTACACGGGGACGGGGTGTAAACGGGGAAATGGTGTACACAGGGACGGGGCTGCGTGTACACGGGGACGGGGTGTACAAGGGGACGGGGTGTACACGGGGACGGGATGTACAAGGGGACGGGGTGAACACGGGGACGGGGCATTGTGTACACGGGGACGAGGTGTACACGGGGACGTGGTGTACGAGGGGACGGGGCAGCGTGTACACGGGGACGGTGTAGCGTGTACACGGGGACGGCGTGTGCACGGTGACGGGGTGTACACCTGGACGGGGCTACGTGTACACGGGGACGGTGCAGCGTGTACACGGGGATGGGGTGTACACGGGGACGGGGTGTACACGGGGACGGGTGTACACGGGGACGGGGTGTACACGGGGACAGGGTGTACACGGTGACGGGGCTGCGTGTACACGGGGACGGTGTAGCGTGTACACGGGGACGGGGTGTACACGGGGACGGGGTGTACACCTGGACGGGGCTACGTGTACACGGGGACGGGGCAGCGTGAACACGGGGACGGGGTGTACACGGGGACGGGGTGTACACGGGGACGGGGCAGCGTGTACACGGGGACGGGGTGTACACGAGGATGGGGTAGCGTGTACACGGGGACCGGCAGCGTGTACACGGGGACGGGGTGTACACGGGGACGGGGTGTATACGGGGACGGCGCAGCGTGTACACGGGGACGTGGTGTACACGGGGACGGGGCATCGTGTACACGGGGACGGGGCGTACACGGGGACGGGGTGTACACGGGGACGGGGCGTAAACGGGGACGGGGCGTACACAGGGACGGGGCAGCGTGTACACGGAGACGTGGTGTACACGGGGACGGGGTGTAGACGGGGACAGGTCGTACACGGGGACGGGGCGTACACGGGGACGGGACAGCGTGTACACGGGGACGGGTGTTCACGTGGACGGGGTGTACACGGGGACGGGGTGTACACGGGGACGGGGTGAACACGGGGAGAGGGCGTACAGGGGGACGGGGCTGCGTGTACACTGGGACGGGGCAGCGTGTACGCGGGGACGGGGTGTACACGGGGAAGGGTGTATACGGGGACGGGGCAGCATGTACACGGGGACGGTTCGTACACGGCGACGGGGCAAAGTGTACAAGGGGACGGGGTGTACACGGGGACGGGGCGTACACGGGGACGGGGCAGCGTGTACACGGGACGGGGTGTGCACGGGGACGGGGTGTACACGGGGACGGGGCTGCGTGTACACGGGGACGGGGCAGCGTGCACACTGGGATGGGGTGTAAACGGGGACGGGGCAGCGTGTACACGCGGACGGGGTATACACGTGTACGGGGTGTACACGGGGACGGGGTGTACAAGGGGACGGGGCGTACACGGGGACGGGCGTACACGGGGACGTGGCTGCATGTACACGGGGACGGGGAATCGTGTACACGGGGACGGTGTGTACACGGGGTCGGGGTGTACACGGGGACGGGGTGTACACGGGGACGGGGCTGCGAGTAAACAGGGACGGGGCTGCGTGTACACGGTGACGGGGCAGCGTGTACACGGGGACGGGGTGTACACGGGGACGGGGCGTACACGGGGACGGGGCGTACACGGGGACGGGGCGTACACGGGGACGTGGCTGCATGTACACGGTGACGGGGCATCGTTTACACGGGGACGGTGTGTACACGGGGTCGGGGTATACACGGGGACGGGGCGTACACGGGGACGGGGCAACGTGTACACGGGGACGTGGTGTACACGTGGACGGGGTGTACACGGGGACGGGGTGTACAATGGGACGGGGCTGCGTGTACACGGGGACGGGGTGTACACGGGGACGGGTGTACACGGGGACGGGACAGCGTGTACACGGGGACGGGTGTTCACGTGGACGGGGTGTACACGGGGACGGGGTGTACACGGGGACGGGGTGTACACGGGGAGAGGGCGTACAGGGGGACGGGGCTGCGTGTACACTGGGACGGGGCAGCGTGTACGCGGGGACGGGGTGTACACGGGGAAGGGTGTATACGGGGACGGGGCAGCATGTACACGGGGACGGTTCGTACACGGCGACGGGGCAAAGTGTACAAGGGGACGGGGTGTACACGGGGACGGGGCGTACACGGGGACGGGGCAGCGTGTACACGGGACGGGGTGTGCACGGGGACGGGGTGTACACGGGGACGGGGCTGCGTGTACACGGGGATGGGGTGTAAACGGGGACGGGGCAGCGTGTACACGCGGACGGGGTATACACGTGTACGGGGTGTACACGGGGACGGGGTGTACAAGGGGACGGGGCGTACACGGGGACGGGCGTACACGGGGACGTGGCTGCATGTACACGGTAACGGGAAATCGTGTACACGGGGACGGTGTGTACACGGGGTCGGGGTGTACACGGGGACGGGGTGTACACGGGGACGGGGCTGCGAGTAAACAGGGACGGGGCTGCGTGTACACGGTGACGGGGCAGCGTGTACACGGGGACGGGGTGTACACGGGGACGGGGCGTACACGGGGACGGGCGTACACGGGGACGTGGCTGCATGTACACGGTGACGGGGCATCGTTTACACGGGGACGGTGTGTACACGGGGTCGGGGTATACACGGGGACGGGGCGTACACGGGGACGGGGCAGCGTGTACACGGGGACGTGGTGTACACGTGGACGGGGTGTACACGGCGACGGGGTGTACAATGGGACGGGGCTGCGTGTACACGGGGACGGGGTGTACACGGGGACGGGTGTACACGGGGACGGGGTGTACACCGGAAATGGTGTACACAGGGACGGGGCTGCGTGTACACGGGGACGGGGTGTACAAGGGGACGGGGTGTACACGGGGACGGGATGTACAAGGGGACGGGGTGTACACAGGGACGGGGCATTGTGTACACGGGGACGAGGTGTACACGGGGACGTGGCTGCATGTACACGGGGACGGGGAATCGTGTACACGGGGACGGTGTATACACGGGGTCGGGGTGTACACGGGGACGGGGTGTACACGGGGACGGGGCTGCGAGTAAACAGGAACGGGGCTGCGTGTACACGGTGACGGAGCAGCGTGTACACGGGGACTGGGTGTACACGGGGACGGGGCGTACACGGGGACGGGGCGTACACGGGGACGGGGTTTGCACGGGGAAATGGTGTACACAGGGACGGGGCTGCGTGTACACGGGGACGGGGTGTACAAGGGGACGGGGTGTAAACGGGGACGGAAGGTACAAGGGGACGGGGTGTACACAGGGACGGGGCATTGTGCACACGGGGACGAGGTGTACACGGGGACGTGGTGTACGAGGGGACGGCGCAGCGTGTACACGGGGACGGGGTGTACACGGGGACGGGGTGTACACGGTGACGGGACTGCGTGTATACGGGGACGGGGTAGCGTGTACACGGGGAGGGGTTAGAGTGTACACGCGGACGGGGTGTACACGGGGACGGGGCGTACACGGGGACGGGGCGCGCACGGGGACGTGGCTGCGTGTACACGGGGACGGGGCAACGTGTACACGGAGACGGGGTGTACACGGGGACGGGGTGTGCACGGGGACAGGGCGTACACGGGGACGGGCCGTACAAGGGGACGGGGCGTACACGGGGACGGGGCAGCGTGTACACGGGTACGGGTGTACACGTGGACGGGGTGTACACGGGGACGGGGCTGCGTGTACACTGGGACGGGGCAGCGTGTACGCGGGGACGGGGTGTACACGGGGAAGGGAGTATACGTACACGGGGACGGTTCGTACACGACGACGGGGCAACGTGTACACGGGAACGGGGTGTACACGGGGAAGGGGTGTACAAGGGGACGGGGTGTACACGGGGACGGGGTGTACACGGGGACGAGGAGTAAACGGGGACGGGGCGTACTCGGGGACGGGGTGTACACGGGGACGGGGCTGCGTGTACACGGGGACGGGGCAACGTGCACACGGGGATGGGGTGTACACGGGGACGGGGCAGCGTGTACACGGGGACGTGGCATACACGGGTACTGGGTGTACACGGGGACGGGGTGTACACGGGGACGGGGTGTACACTGGGATGGGGAGTACACGGGGACGGGGAGTACACGGGGATGGGGTGTACACGGGGACGGGGCAGCGTGTACACGGGGACGAGGCAAACACGGGTACGGGGTGTACACGGGGACGGGGTGTACACGGGGACGGGGTGTACACGGGGAAGGTGTGTACACGGGGACGTGGCATCGTGTACACGGGGACGGGTTGTACACTGGGACGGGGTGTACACGGGGAAGGGTTGTACACGGGGACGGGGCATCGTGTACACGGGGACGGGGTTTACACGGGGACGGGGTGCACGCGGGGACGGGGCAGCGTGTACACGGGGACGGGGTATACACGGGGACGGGGTGTACACGGGGACGGGGTGTACACGTGGACGGGTGTAACCGGGGATGAGGCAGCGTGTACACGGGGACGGGGCAGCTTGTACACGGGGACGGGGTGTACACGGGGACGGGGTGTACACGGGGACGTGGCTGCATGTACACGGGGACGGGGCAGCGTGCACACGGGGACGGGGCAGCGTGCACACGGGGATGTGGTGTACACGGGGACGGGGCAGCGTGTACACGGGGACGGGGCATACACGTGTACGGGGTGTACACGGGGACGGGGTGTACACGGGAACGGGGTGTACACGGGGATGGGGTGTACACGGGGACAGGGAGTACACGGGGACGGGGTGTAAACGGGGACGGGGCTGCGTGTAAACGGGGAGGGGGCTGCGTGTACACGGTGACGGGGCATCGTGTACACGGGGACGGGGTGTACACGGGGAGGGAGTGCACGCGGGGACGGGGCAGCGTGTACACGGGGACGGGGTATATACGGGGAAAGGGTGTACACGGGGACGGTGTATACACGGGGACGGGGTGTAACCGGGGACGAGGCAGCGTTTACACGGTGACCGGTGTACACGGGGACGGGGAATCGTGTACACGGGGACGGGGTTCACACGGGGATGGGGTGTACAAGGGGACGGGGAAGCGTGTACACGGGGACGGGGCATACACGGGTACGGGGTGTACACGGGGACGGGGTGTACACGGGAACGGGGTGTACACGGGGATGGGGTGTACACGGGGCCGGGGAGTACACGGGGACGGGGTGTACAAGGGGACGGGGTGTACACGGGGACGGGCGTACACGGGGACGTGGCTGCATGTACACGGGGACGGGGAATCGTGTACACGGGGACGGTGTGTACACGGGGACGGGGCGTACACGAGGACGGGCGTACACGGGGACGTGGCTGCATGTACACGGGGACGGGGAATCGTGTACACGGGGACGGTGTGTACACGGCGTCGGTGTGTACACGGGGACGGGGTGTACACGGGGACGGGGTGTACACGGGGACGGGGCTGCGTGTACACGGGGACGGGGCAGCGTGCACACGGGGATGGGGTGTACACGGGGACGGGGTGTACACGGGAACGGGGTGTACACGGGGATGGGTTGTACACTGGGACGGGGAGTACACGGGGACGGGGTGTACACGGGGACGGTGTGTACACGGGGACGGGGCTGCGTGTAAACGGGGAGGGGGCTGCGTGTACACGGTGACGGGGCATCGTGTACACGGGGACGGGGTGTACACGGGGATGGAGTGCACGCGGGGACGGGGCAGCGTGTACACGGGGACGGGGCGTACACGAGGACGGGCGTACACGGGGACGGGGCGTACACGAGGACGGGCGTACACGGGGACGTGGCTGCATGTACACGGGGACGGGGAATCGTGTACACGGGGACGGTGTGTACACGGCGTCGGTGTGTACACGGGGACGGGGTGTACACGGGGACGGGGCTGCGTGTACACGGGGACTGGGCAGCGTGCACACGGGGATGGGGTGTACACGGGGACGGGGCAGCGTGTACACGGGGACGGGGCATACACGTGTACGGGGTGTACACGGGGACGGGGTGTACACGGGAACGGGGTGTACACGGGGATGGGTTGTACACTGGGACGGGGAGTACACGGGGACGGGGTGTACACGGGGACGGTGTGTACACGGGGACGGGGCTGCGTGTAAGCGGGGAGGGGGCTGCGTGTACACGGTGACGGGGCATCGTGTACACGGGGACGGGGTGTACACGGGGAGGGAGTGCACGCGGGGACGGGGCAGCGTGTACACGGGGACGGGGTATATACGGGGTAAGGGTGTACACGGGGACGGTGTGTACACGGGGACGGGGTGTAACCGGGGACGAGGCAGCGTGTACACGGTGACCGGTGTACACGGGGACGGGGAAGCGTGTACACGGAGACGGGGTTCACACGGGGATGGGGTGTACACGGGGACGGGGAAGCGTGTACACGGGGACGGGGCATACACGGGTACGGGGTGTACACGGGGACGGGGTGTACACGGGAACGGGGTGTACACGGGGATGGGGTGTACACGGGGCCGGGGAGTACACGGGGACGGGGTGTACAAGGGGACGTGGTGTACACGTGGACGGGGCTGCGTGTAAACGGGGACGGTGCTGCGTGTACACGGTGACGGGGCAGCGTGTACACGGGGACGGGGTGTACACGGGGACGGGGCCTACACGAGGACGGGCGTACACGGGGACGTGGCTGCATGTACACGGGGACGGGGAATCGTGTACACGGGGACGGTGTGTACACGCCGTCGGTGTGTACACGGGGACGGGGTGTACACGGGGACGGGGCTGCGTGTACACGGGGACGGGGCAGCGTGCACACGGGGATGGGGTGTACACGGGGACGGGGCAGCGTGTACACGGGGACGGGGCATACACGTGTACGGGGTGTACACGGGGACGGGGTGTACACGGGAACGGGGTGTACACGGGGATGGGTTGTACACTGGGACGGGGAGTACACGGGGACGGGGTGTACACGGGAACGGTGTGTACACGGGGACGGGGCTGCGTGTAAACGGGGACGGGTTGTACACGGGGACGGGGTGTACACGGGGAAGGGTTGTACACGGGGACGGGGCATCGTGTACACGGGGACGGGGTTTACACGGGGACGGGGTGCACGCGGGGACGGGGCAGCGTGTACACGGGGACGGGGTATACACGGGGACGGGGTGTACACGGGGACGGGGTGTACACGTGGACGGGTGTAACCGGGGATGAGGCAGCGTGTACACGGGGACGGGGCAGCTTGTACACGGGGACGGGGTGTACACGGGGACGGGGTGTACACGGGGACGTGGCTGCATGTACACGGGGACGGGGCAGCGTGCACACGGGGACGGGGCAGCGTGCACACGGGGATGTGGTGTACACGGGGACGGGGCAGCGTGTACACGGGGACGGGGCATACACGTGTACGGGGTGTACACGGGGACGGGGTGTACACGGGAACGGGGTGTACACGGGGATGGGGTGTACACGGGGACAGGGAGTACACGGGGACGGGGTGTAAACGGGGACGGGGCTGCGTGTAAACGGGGAGGGGGCTGCGTGTACACGGTGACGGGGCATCGTGTACACGGGGACGGGGTGTACACGGGGAGGGAGTGCACGCGGGGACGGGGCAGCGTGTACACGGGGACGGGGTATATAAGGGGAAAGGGTGTACACGGGGACGGTGTATACACGGGGACGGGGTGTAACCGGGGACGAGGCAGCGTTTACACGGTGACCGGTGTACACGGGGACGGGGAATCGTGTACACGGGGACGGGGTTCACACGGGGATGGGGAGTACAAGGGGACGGGGAAGCGTGTACACGGGGACGGGGCATACACGGGTACGGGGTGTACACGGGGACGGGGTGTACACGGGAACGGGGTGTACACGGGGATGGGGTGTACACGGGGCCGGGGAGTACACGGGGACGGGGTGTACAAGGGGACGGGGTGTACACGGGGACGGGCGTACACGGGGACGTGGCTGCATGTACACGGGGACGGGGAATCGTGTACACGGGGACGGTGTGTACACGGGGACGGGGCGTACACGAGGACGGGCGTACACGGGGACGTGGCTGCATGTACACGGGGACGGGGAATCGTGTACACGGGGACGGTGTGTACACGGCGTCGGTGTGTACACGGGGACGGGGTGTACACGGGGACGGGGTGTACACGGGGACGGGGCTGCGTGTACACGGGGACTGGGCAGCGTGCACACGGGGATGGGGTGTACACGGGGACGGGGCAGCGTGTACACGGGGACGGGGCATACACGTGTACGGGGTGTACACGGGGACGGGGTGTACACGGGAACGGGGTGTACACGGGGATGGGTTGTACACTGGGACGGGGAGTACACGGGGACGGGGTGTACACGGGGACGGTGTGTACACGGGGACGGGGCTGCGTGTAAACGGGGAGGGGGCTGCGTGTACACGGTGACGGGGCATCGTGTACACGGGGACGGGGTGTACACGGGGAGGGAGTGCACGCGGGGACGGGGCAGCGTGTACACGGGGACGGGGTATATACGGGGTAAGGGTGTACACGGGGACGGTGTGTACACGGGGACGGGGTGTAACCGGGGACGAGGCAGCGTGTACACGGTGACCGGTGTACACGGGGACGGGGAAGCGTGTACACGGGGACGGGGTTCACACGGGGATGGGGTGTACACGGGGACGGGGAAGCGTGTACACGGGGACGGGGCATACACGGGTACGGGGTGTACACGGGGACGGGGTGTACACGGGAACGGGGTGTACACGGGGATGGGGTGTACACGGGGCCGGGGAGTACACGGGGACGGGGTGTACAAGGGGACGTGGTGTACACGTGGACGGGGCTGCGTGTAAACGGGGACGGTGCTGCGTGTACACGGTGACGGGGCAGCGTGTACACGGGGACGGGGTGTACACGGGGACGGGGCCTACACGAGGACGGGCGTACACGGGGACGTGGCTGCATGTACACGGGGACGGGGAATCGTGTACACGGGGACGGTGTGTACACGCCGTCGGTGTGTACACGCCGTCGGTGTGTACACGGGGACGGGGTGTACACGGGGACGGGGCTGCGTGTACACGGGGACGGGGCAGCGTGCACACGGGGATGGGGTGTACACGGGGACGGGGCAGCGTGTACACGGGGACGGGGCATACACGTGTACGGGGTGTACACGGGGACGGGGTGTACACGGGAACGGGGTGTACACGGGGATGGGTTGTACACTGGGACGGGGAGTACACGGGGACGGGGTGTACACGGGAACGGTGTGTACACGGGGACGGGGCTGCGTGTAAACGGGGAGGGGGCTGCGTGTACACGGTGACGGGGCATCGTGTACACGGGGACGGGGTGTACACGGGGAGGGAGTGCACGCGGGGACGGGGCAGCGTGTACACGGGGACGGGGTATATACGGGGTAAGGGTGTACACGGGGACGGTGTGTACACGGGGACGGGGTGTAACCGGGGACGAGGCAGCGTGTACACGGTGACCGGTGTACAAGGGGACGGGGAAGCGTGTACACGGGGACGGGGTTCACACGGGGATGGGGTGTACACGGGGACGGGGAAGCGTGTACACGGGGACGGGGTATACACGGGTACGGGGTGTACACGGGGACGGGGTGTACACGGGAACGGGGTGTACACGGGGATGGGGTGTACACGGGGCCGGGGAGTACACGGGGACGGGGTGTACAAGGGGACGGGGTGTACACGGGGACGGGGCTGCGTGTAAACGGGGACGGTGCTACGTGTACACGGTGACGGGGCAGCGTGTACACGGGGACGGGGTGTACACGGGGACGGGGCGTACACGAGGACGGGCGTACACGGGGACGTGGCTGCATGTACACGGGGACGGGGAATCGTGTACACGGGGACGGTGTGTACACGGCGTCGGGGTGTACACGGGGACGGGGTGTACACGGGGAAGGGGCTGCGAGTAAACAGGGACGGGGCTGCGTGTACACGGTGACGGGGCAGCGTGTACACGGGGACGGGGTGTACACGGGGACGGGGCGTACACGGGGACGTGGCTGCATGTACACTGGGACGGAGCATCGTGTACACGGGGACGGTGTGTACACGGGGTCGGGGTGTACACGGGGACGGGGCGTACACGGGGACGGGGCAGCGTGTACACGGGGACGGGGTGTACACGTGGACGGGGTGTACACGGGGACGGGGTGTACACGGGAACGGGGTGTACACGGGGATGGGGTGTACACGGGGCCGGGGAGTACACGGGGACGGGGTGTACAAGGGGACGGGGTGTACACGGGGACGGGGCTGCGTGTAAACTGGGACGGTGCTGCGTGTACACGGTGACGGGGCAGCGTGTACACGGGGACGGGGTGTACACGGGGACGGGGCGTACACGGGGAAGGGGCGTACACGGGGACGGGGCTGCATGTACACTGGGACGGGGCAGCGTGTACGCGGGGACGGGGTGTACACGGGGAAGGGGTGTACAAGGGGACGGTGTGTACACGGGGACGGGGCTGCCTGTACACGGGGACGGGGCAGCGTGCATACGGAGATGGGGTGTACACGGGGACGGCGCAGTGTGTACACGGTGACGGGGCATACACGGGTACGGTGTGTATACGGGGACGGGGTGTACACGGGAACGGGGTGTACACGGGGATGGGGTGTACACGGGCACGGGGAGTACGCGGGGACGGGATGTACAAGGGGACGGTGTGTACACGGGGACGGGGCATTGTGTACACGGGAACGGGGTGTACACAGGGATGGGGTGTACACGGGGCCGGGGAGTACACGGGGACGGGGTGTACACGGGGACGGGGTGTACACGGTGACGGGGCTGCGTGTACACTGGGACGATGTAGAGTGTACACGGGGATGGGGTGTACACGGGGACGGGGTGTACACCTGGACTGGGCTACGTGTACACGGGGACGAGGCAGCGTGTACACGGGGTTGGGCTGTAGACGAAGACGGGGCAACGTGTACACGGGGACCGGGCATCGTGTACAAAGGGACGGGGTGTACACGGGGACGGGGTGTACACGGGGACGGGGCAACGTGTACACGGGGACGGGGCGTACACGGGGACGGGGTGTACACGGGGACGGGGCGTACACGGGGATGGGGCGTACACGGGGACGGGGCAACGTGTACACGGAGACGGGGTGTACACGGGGACGGGGTGTACACGGGGACAGGGCGTACACGGGGACGGGGCGTACACGGGGACGGGACAGCGTGTACACGGGGACGGGTGTACACGTGGACGGGGTGTACACGGGGACGGGGTGTACACGGGGACGGGGTGTACACGGGGAGAGGGCGTACACGGGGACGGGGCTGCGTGTACACTGGGACGGGGCAGCGTGTACGCGGGGACGGGGTGTACACGGGGAAGGGTGTATACGGGGACGGGGCAGCATGTACACGGGGACGGTTCGTACACGGCGACGGGGCAACGTGTACAAGGGGACGGGGTGTACACGGGGACGGGGCGTACACGGGGACGTGGCTGCATGTACACGGGGACGGGGCATCGTGTACACGGGGACGGTGTGTACACGGGGTCGGGGTGTACACGGGGACGGGGCGTACACGGGGACGGGGCTGCATGTACACGGGGACGGGGCATCGTGTACACGGGGACGGTGTGTACACGGGGTCGGGGTGTACACGGGGACGGGGCGTACACGGGGACGTGGCAGCGTGTACACGGGGATGGGGTGTACACGTGGACGGGGTGTACACGGGGACGGGGTGTAGAAGGGGACGGGGCTGCGTGTACACGAGAACGGGGTGTACACGGGGACGGATGTACAAGGGGACGGGGTGTACACGGGGAAATAGTGTACACAGGGACGGGGCTGCGTGTACACGGGGACGGGGTGTACAAGGGGACGGGGTTTACACGGGGACGGGATGTACAAGGGGACGGGGTGTACACGTGGACGGGGCTAAGTGTACACGGGGACGGGGCAGAGTGTACACGGGGACGGGGTGTACACGGGGACGGGGTGTACGCGGGGACGGTGTGTACGAGGGGACAGGGCAGCTTGTATACGGGGACGGGGTGTACACGGGGACGGGGTGTACACGGTGACGGGGCTGCGTGTACACGGGGACGGGGTAGCGTGTACACGGGGACGGGGTGTACACGGGGACGGGGTGTACACGTGGACGGGGCTACGTGTACACGGGGACGGGGCAGAGTGTACACGGGGACGGGGTGTACACGGGGACGGGGTGTACGCGGGGACGGTGTGTACACGGGTACGGGGCAGCGTGTACACGGGGACGGGGTGTACACGATGACGGGGCAGCGTGTACACGGGGACCGGGCAGCGTGTACACAGGGACGGGGTGTACACGGGGACGGGGTGTATACGGGGACGGCGCAGCGTGTACACGGGGTCGTGGTGCACGCGGGGACGGGGCATCGTGTACACGGGGCCGTGGTGTACACAGGGACGGAGCAGCGTGTACACGGCGACAGCGTGTACACGGGGACGGGAAGTACACGGGGACGGGTCAGCGTGTACACTGGGACGGGTGTACACGGGGACGGGGTGTAGACGGGGACGGGGCGTACACGGGGACGGGGCGCGCAAGGGGACGTGGCTGCGTGTACACGGGGACGGGGCAACGTGTACACGGAGACGGGGTGTACACGGGGATGGGGTGTACACGGGGACAGGGCGTACACGGGGACGGGGCGTACACGGGGACAGGGCAGCGTGTACACGGGGACGGGTGT
Source organism: Rhinoraja longicauda (assembly GCF_053455715.1). NCBI lineage: Eukaryota > Metazoa > Chordata > Chondrichthyes > Rajiformes > Arhynchobatidae > Rhinoraja > Rhinoraja longicauda. Next base: position 142,047 of record NW_027601368.1, read on the forward strand.
ACACGTGGACGGAGTGTACACGGGGACGGGGCTGCGTGTACACTGGGACGGGGCAGCGTGTACGCGGGGACGGGGTGTACACGGGGAAGGGAGTATACGTGGACGGGGCAGCATGTACACGGGGACGGTTCGTACACGACGACGGGGCAACGTGCACACGGGAACGGGGTGTACACGGGGAAGGGGTGTACAAGGGGACGGGGTGTACACGGGGACGGGGTGTACACGGGGACGAGGAGTACACGGGGACGGGCGTACTCGGGGACGGGGCGTACACGGGGACGGGGCAGCGTGTACACGGGACGGGGTGTGCACGGGGACGGGTTTAAACGGGGACGGGGCTGCGTGTACACGGGGACGGGGCAGCGTGCACACGGGGATGGGGTGTACACGGGGACGGGGCAGCGTGTACACGGGGACGGGGCATACACGGGTACGGGTTGTACACGGGGACGGGGTGTACACGGGGATGGGGAGTACACGGGGACGGGGAGTACACGGGGACGGGGTGTACACGGGGACGGGGCGTCGTGTACACGGGGACGGGGTGTACACGTGTGCGGGGCTGCGTGTAAACGGGGACGGGGCTGCGTGTACACAGTGACGGGGCTACGTGTACACGGGGACGGGGCAGCGTGTACACGGGGACGGGGTGTACACGGGGACGGGTTGTTCACGGGGACGGGGCAGCGCGTACACGGGGACGGGTCAGAGTGTACACAGGGACGGGTGTACACGGGGACGGGGTGTACACGGGGACGGGGCGTACACGGGGACGGGGCGTACACGGGGACGTGTCTGCGTGTACAGGGGGACGGGGCAACGTGTACACGGACACGGGGTTTTCACGGGGACGGGGTGTACACGGGGACAGGGCGTACACGGGGACGGGGCGTACAGGTTCACGGGGCAGCGTGTACACGGGGAAGGATGTACACGTGGACGGGGTGTACACGGGGACGGTGTGTACACGGGGACGGGGTGTACACGGGGAGAGGGCGTACACAGGGACGGGGCGTACACGGGGACGGGGCTGCGTGTACACTGGGACGGGGCAGCGTGTACGCGGGGACGGGGTGTACACGTGGACGGGGCTGCGTGTAAACGGGGACGGGGCTGCGTGTACACGGTGACGGGGCTGCGTGTACACGGGGACGGGGTGTACACGGGGACTGGGTGTACACCTGGACGGGGCTACGTGTACACGGGGACGGGGCAGCGTGTACACGGGGACGGGGCAGCGTGTACACGGGGACGGGGTGTACACGGGGACGGGTTGTTCACGGGGACGGGGCAGCGTGTAGACGGGGACGGGTCAGAGTGTACACGGGGACGGGGCGTACACGGGGACGGGGCGTACACGGGGACGTGTCTGCGTGTACAGGGGGACGGGGCAACGTGTACACGGACACGGAGTGTACACGGGGACGGGGTGTACACGGGGACAGGGCGTACACGGGGACGGGGCGTACACGGTCACGGGGCAGCGTGTACACGGGGAAGGATGTACATGTGGACGGGGTGTACACGGGGACGGTGTGTACACGGGGACGGGGTGTACACGGGGAGAGGGCGTACACGGGGACGGGGCGTACACGGGGACGGGGTGTACAAGGGGACGGGGCTGCGTGTACACGGCGACGGGGTGTACACGGGGACGGGTGTATACGGGGACGGGGTGTACACGGGGAAATGGTGTACACAGGGACGGGGCTGCGTGTACACGGGGACGGGGTGTACAAGGGGACGAGGTTTACACGGGGACGGGATGTACAAGGGGACGGGGTGTACACGGGGACGGGGAATTGTGTACAAGGGGACGAGGTGTACACGGGGACTTTGTGTACGAGGGGACGGGGCAGCGTGTATACGGGGACGGGGTGTACACGGGGACGGGTGTACACGGGGACGGGGTGTACACGTGGAAATGGTGTACACAGGGACGGGGCTGCGTGTACACGGGGACGGGGTGTACAAGGGGACGGGGTTTACACGGGGACGGGATGTACAAGGGGACGGGGTGTACACGGGGACGGGGAATTGTGTACAAGGGGACGAGGTGTACACGGGGACTTGGTGTACGAGGGGACGGGGCAGCGTGTATACGGGGACGGGGTGTACACGGGGACGGGGTGTACACGGGGTCGGGGTGTACACGGGGACGGGGCGTACACGGGGACGCGGCAGCGTGTACACGGGGACGGGGTGTACACGTGGACGGGGTGTACACGGGGACGGGGTGTACAAGGGGACGGGGCTGCGTGTACACGGGGACGGGGTGTTCACGGGGACGGGTGTACACGGGGACGGGGTGTACACGGGGAAATGGTGTACACAGGGACGGGGCTGCGTGTACACGGGGACGGGGTGTACAAGGGGACGGGGTTTACACGGGGACGGGATGTACAAGGGGACGGGGTGTACACGGGGACGGGGAATTGTGTACAAGGGGACGAGGTGTACACGGGGACTTTGTGTACGAGGGGACGGGGCAGCGTGTATACGGGGACGGGGTGTACACGGGGACGGGGTGTACACGGGGACGGGGTGTATACGGGGACGGCGCAGCGTGTACACGGGGACGTGGTGCACGCGGGGACGGGGCATCGTGTACACGGGGCCGGGGCGTAAACAGGGATGGGGCAGCGTGTACACGGCGACCGCGTGTACACGGGGACGGGAAGTACACGGGGACGGGTCAGCGTGTACACGGGGACGGGTGTACACGGGGACGGGGTGTACACGGGGACAGGGCGTACACGGGGACGGGACGTACACGGGGACGGGGCAGCGTATACACGGGGACGGGTGTACACGTGGACGGTGTGTACACGGGGACGGGGCTGCGTGTACACTGGGACGGGGCAGCGTGTACGCGGGGACGGGGTGTACACGGGGATGGGGTGTACACGGGGACGGGGAGTACACGGGGACGGGGTGTACACGGGGACGGGGCGTCGTGTACACGGGGACGGGGTGTACACGTGGACGGGGCTGCGTGTAAACGGGGACGGGGCTGCGTGTACACGGTGACGGGGCTGCGTGTACACGGGGACGGGGTGTACACGGGGACTGGGTGTACACCTGGACGGGGCTACGTTTACACGGGGACGGGGCAGCGTGTACACGGGGACGGGGTGTACACGGGGACGAGGAGTACACGGGGACGGGCGTACTCGGGGACGGGGCGTACACGGGGACGGGGCAGCGTGTACACGGGACGGGGTGTGCACGGGGACGGGTTTAAACGGGGACGGGGCTGCGTGTACACGGGGACGGGGCAGCGTGCACACGGGGATGGGGTGTACACGGGGACGGGGCAGCGTGTACACGGGGACGGGGCATACACGGGTACGGGTTGTACACGGGGACGGGGTGTACACGGGGATGGGGAGTACACGGGGACGGGGAGTACACGGGGACGGGGTGTACACGGGGACGGGGCGTCGTGTACACGGGGACGGGGTGTACACGTGTGCGGGGCTGCGTGTAAACGGGGACGGGGCTGCGTGTACACAGTGACGGGGCTACGTGTACACGGGGACGGGGCAGCGTGTACAAGGGGACGGGGTGTACACGGGGACGGGTTGTTCACGGGGACGGGGCAGCGTGTACACGGGGACGGGTCAGAGTGTACACAGGGACGGGTGTACACGGGGACGGGGTGTACACGGGGACGGGGCGTACACGGGGACGGGGCGTACACGGGGACGTGTCTGCGTGTACAGGGGGACGGGGCAACGTGTACACGGACACGGGGTTTTCACGGGGACGGGGTGTACACGGGGACAGGGCGTACACGGGGACGGGGCGTACACGTTCACGGGGCAGCGTGTACACGGGGAAGGATGTACACGTGGACGGGGTGTACACGGGGACGGTGTGTACACGGGGACGGGGTGTACACGGGGAGAGGGCGTACACAGGGACGGGGCGTACACGGGGACGGGGCTGCGTGTACACTGGGACGGGGCAGCGTGTACGCGGGGACGGGGTGTACACGTGGACGGGGCTGCGTGTAAACGGGGACGGGGCTGCGTGTACACGGTGACGGGGCTGCGTGTACACGGGGACGGGGTGTACACGGGGACTGGGTGTACACCTGGACGGGGCTACGTGTACACGGGGACGGGGCAGCGTGTACACGGGGACGGGGCAGCGTGTACACGGGGACGGGGTGTACACGGGGACGGGTTGTTCACGGGGACGGGGCAGCGTGTAGACGGGGACGGGTCAGAGTGTACACGGGGACGGGGCGTACACGGGGACGGGGCGTACACGGGGACGTGTCTGCGTGTACAGGGGGACGGGGCAACGTGTACACGGACACGGAGTGTACACGGGGACGGGGTGTACACGGGGACAGGGCGTACACGGGGACGGGGCGTACACGGTCACGGGGCAGCGTGTACACGGGGAAGGATGTACACGTGGACGGGGTGTACACGGGGACGGTGTGTACACGGGGACGGGGTGTACACGGGGAGAGGGCGTACACGGGGACGGGGCGTACACGGGGACGGGGTGTACAAGGGGACGGGGCTGCGTGTACACGGCGACGGGGTGTACACGGGGACGGGTGTATACGGGGACGGGGTGTACACGGGGAAATGGTGTACACAGGGACGGGGCTGCGTGTACACGGGGACGGGGTGTACAAGGGGACGAGGTTTACACGGGGACGGGATGTACAAGGGGACGGGGTGTACACGGGGACGGGGAATTGTGTACAAGGGGACGAGGTGTACACGGGGACTTTGTGTACGAGGGGACGGGGCAGCGTGTATACGGGGACGGGGTGTACACGGGGACGGGTGTACACGGGGACGGGGTGTACACGTGGAAATGGTGTACACAGGGACGGGGCTGCGTGTACACGGGGACGGGGTGTACAAGGGGACGGGGTTTACACGGGGACGGGATGTACAAGGGGACGGGGTGTACACGGGGACGGGGAATTGTGTACAAGGGGACGAGGTGTACACGGGGACTTGGTGTACGAGGGGACGGGGCAGCGTGTATACGGGGACGGGGTGTACACGGGGACGGGGTGTACACGGGGTCGGGGTGTACACGGGGACGGGGCGTACACGGGGACGGGGCAGCGTGTACACGGGGACGGGGTGTACACGTGGACGGGGTGTACACGGGGACGGGGTGTACAAGGGGACGGGGCTGCGTGTACACGGGGACGGGGTGTTCACGGGGACGGGTGTACACGGGGACGGGGTGTACACGGGGAAATGGTGTACACAGGGACGGGGCTGCGTGTACACGGGGACGGGGTGTACAAGGGGACGGGGTTTACACGGGGACGGGATGTACAAGGGGACGGGGTGTACACGGGGACGGGGAATTGTGTACAAGGGGACGAGGTGTACACGGGGACTTTGTGTACGAGGGGACGGGGCAGCGTGTATACGGGGACGGGGTGTACACGGGGACGGGGTGTACACGGGGACTGGGTGTACACCTGGACGGGGCTACGTGTACACGGGGACGGGGCAGCGTGTAGACGGGGACGGGTCAGAGTGTACACGGGGACGGGGCGTACACGGGGACGGGGCGTACACGGGGACGTGTCTGCGTGTACAGGGGGACGGGGCAACGTGTACACGGACACGGAGTGTACACGGGGACGGGGTGTACACGGGGACAGGGCGTACACGGGGACAGGGCGTACACGGTCACGGGGCAGCGTGTACACGGGGAAGGATGTACACGTGGACGGGGTGTACACGGGGACGGTGTGTACACGGGGACGGGTTGTACACGGGGAGAGGGCATACACGGGGAAGGGGCGTACACGGGGACGGGGCTGCATGTACACTGGGACGGGGCAGCGTGTACGCGGGGACGGGGTGTACACGGGGAAGGGGTGTGCAAGGGGACGGTGTGTACACGGGGACGGGGCTGCCTGTACACGGGGACGGGGCAGCGTGCACACGGGGATGGGGTGTACACGGGGACGGCGCAGTGTGTACACGGTGACGGGGCATACACGGGTACGGTGTGTACACGGGGACGGGGTGTACACGGGAACGGGGTGTACACGGGGATGGGGTGTACACGGGCACGGGGAGTACGCGGGGACGGGATGTACAAGGGGACGGGGTGTACACGGGGACGGGGCATTGTGTACACGGGAACGGGGTGTACACAGGGATGGGGTGTACACGGGGCCGGGGAGTACACGGGGACGGGGTGTACACGGGGACGGGGTGTACACGGTGACGGGGCTGCGTGTACACGGGGACGATGTAGAGTGTACACGGGGATGGGGTGTACACGGGGACGGGGTGTACACCTGGACCGGGCTACATGTACACGGGGACGAGGCAGCGTGTACACGGGGTTGGGCTGTAGACGAAGACGGGGCAACGTGTACACGGGGACCGGGCATCGTGTACACAGGGACGGGGTGTACACGGGGACGGGGTGTACACGGGGACGGGGCAACGTGTACACGGGGACGGGGCGTACACGGGGACGGGGTGTACACGGGGACGGGGCGTACACGGGGATGGGGCGTACACGGGGACGGGGCAACGTGTACACGGAGACGGGGTGTACACGGGGACGGGGTGTACACGGGGACAGGGCGTACACGGGGACGGGGCGTACACGGGGGCGGGACAGCGTGTACACGGGGACGGGTGTACACGTGGACGGGGTGTACACGGGGACGGGGTGTACACGGGGACGGGGTGTACACGGGGAGAGGCCGTACACGGGGACGGGGCTACGTGTACACTGGGACGGGGCAGAGTGTACGCGGGGACGGGGTGTACACGGGGAAGGGTGTATACGGGGACGGGGCATCATGTACACGGGGACGGTTCGTACACGGCGACGGGGCAACGTGTACAAGGGGACGGGGTGTACACGGGGACGGGGCGTACACGGGGACGTGGCTGCATGTACACGGGGACGGGGCATCGTGTACACGGGGACGGTGTGTACACGGGGTCGGGGTGTACACGGGGACGGGGCGTACACGGGGACGGGGCTGCATGTACACGGGGACGGGGCATCGTGTACACGGGGACGGTGTGTACACGGGGTCGGGGTGTACACGGGGACGGGGCGTACACGGGGACGGGGCAGCGTGTACACGGGGATGGGGTGTACACGTGGACGGGGTGTACACGGGGACGGGGTGTACAAGGGGACGGGGCTGCGTGTACACGAGAACGGGGTGTACACGGGGACGGGTGTACAAGGGGACGGGGTGTACACGGGGAAATAGTGTACACAGGGACGGGGCTGCGTGTACACGGGGACGGGGTGTACAAGGGGACGGGGTTTACATGGGGACGGGATGTAGAAGGGGACGGGGTGTACACGTGGACGGGGCTAAGTGTACACGGGGACGGGGCAGAGTGTACACGGGGACGGGGTGTACACGGGGACGGGGTGTACGCCGGGACGGTGTGTACGAGGGGACAGGGCAGCTTGTATACGGGGACGGGGTGTACACGGGGACGGGGTGTACACGGTGACGGGGCTGCGTGTACACGGGGACGGGGTAGCGTGTACACGGGGACGGGGTGTACACGGGGACGGGGTGTACACGGTGACGGGGCTGCGTGTACACGGGGACGATGTAGAGTGTACACGGGGATGGGGTGTACACGGGGACGGGGTGTACACCTGGACCGGGCTACATGTACACGGGGACGAGGCAGCGTGTACACGGGGTTGGGCTGTAGACGAAGACGGGGCAACGTGTAAACGGGGACCGGGCATCGTGTACACAGGGACGGGGTGTACACGGGGACGGGGTGTACACGGGGACGGGGCAACGTGTACACGGGGACGGGGCGTACACGGGGACGGGGTGTACACGGGGACGGGGCGTACACGGGGATGGGGCGTACACGGGGACGGGGCAACGTGTACACGGAGACGGGGTGTACACGGGGACGGGGTGTACACGGGGACAGGGCGTACACGGGGACGGGGCGTACACGGGGGCGGGACAGCGTGTACACGGGGACGGGTGTACACGTGGACGGGGTGTACACGGGGACGGGGTGTACACGGGGACGGGGTGTACACGGGGAGAGGCCGTACACGGGGACGGGGCTACGTGTACACTGGGACGGGGCAGAGTGTACGCGGGGACGGGGTGTACACGGGGAAGGGTGTATACGGGGACGGGGCATCATGTACACGGGGACGGTTCGTACACGGCGACGGGGCAACGTGTACAAGGGGACGGGGTGTACACGGGGACGGGGCGTACACGGGGACGTGGCTGCATGTACACGGGGACGGGGCATCGTGTACACGGGGACGGTGTGTACACGGGGTCGGGGTGTACACGGGGACGGGGCGTACACGGGGACGGGGCTGCATGTACACGGGGACGGGGCATCGTGTACACGGGGACGGTGTGTACACGGGGTCGGGGTGTACACGGGGACGGGGCGTACACGGGGACGGGGCAGCGTGTACACGGGGATGGGGTGTACACGTGGACGGGGTGTACACGGGGACGGGGTGTACAAGGGGACGGGGCTGCGTGTACACGAGAACGGGGTGTACACGGGGACGGGTGTACAAGGGGACGGGGTGTACACGGGGAAATAGTGTACACAGGGACGGGGCTGCGTGTACACGGGGACGGGGTGTACAAGGGGACGGGGTTTACACGGGGACGGGATGTAGAAGGGGACGGGGTGTACACGTGGACGGGGCTAAGTGTACACGGGGACGGGGCAGAGTGTACACGGGGACGGGGTGTACACGGGGACGGGGTGTACGCCGGGACGGTGTGTACGAGGGGACAGGGCAGCTTGTATACGGGGACGGGGTGTACACGGGGACGGGGTGTACACGGTGACGGGGCTGCGTGTACACGGGGACGGGGTAGCGTGTACACGGGGACGGGGTGTACACGGGGACGGGGTGTACACGTGGACGGGGCTACGTGTACACGGGGACGGGGCAGAGTGTACACGGGGACGGGGTGTACACGGGGACGGGGTGTACGCGGGGACGGTGTGTACACGGGTACGGGGCAGCGTGTACACGGGGACGGGGTGTACACGATGACGGGGCAGCGTGTACACGGGGACCGGGCAGCGTGTACACATGGACGGGGTGTACACGGGGACGGGGTGTATACGGGGACGGCGCAGCGTGTACACGGGGTCGTGGTGCACGCGGGGACGGGGCATCGTGTACACGGGGCCGGGGTGTACACAGGGACGGAGCAGCGTGTACACGGCGACAGCGTGTACACGGGGACGGGAAGTACACGGGGACGGGTCAGCGTGTACACTGGGACGGGTGTACACGGGGACGGGGTGTAGACGGGGACGGGGCGTACACGGGGACGGGGCGCGCAAGGGGACGTGGCTGCGTGTACACGGGGACGGGGCAACGTGCACACGGAGACGGGGTGTACACGGGGACGGGGTGTACACGGGGACAGGGCGTACACGGGGACGGGGCGTACACGGGGACGGGGCAGCGTGTACACGGGGACGGGTGTACACGTGGACGGAGTGAACACGGGGACGGGGCTGCGTGTACACTGGGACGGGGCAGCGTGTACGCGGGGACGGGGTGTACACGGGGAAGGGAGTATACGTTGACGGGGCAGCATGTACACGGGGACGGTTCGTACACGACGACGGGGCAACGTGCACACGGGAACGGGGTGTACACGGGGAAGGGGTGTACAAGGGGACGGGGTGTACACGGGGACGGGGTGTACACGGGGACGAGGAGTACACGGGGACGGGCGTACTCGGGGACGGGGCGTACACGGGGACGGGGCAGCGTGTACACGGGACGGGGTGTGCACGGGGACGGGGTGTAAACGGGGACGGGGCTGCGTGTACACGGGGACGGGGCAGCGTGCACACAGGGATGGGGTGTACACGGGGACGGGGCAGCGTGTACACGGGGACGGGGCATACACGGGTACGGGTTGTACACGGGGACGGGGTGTACACGGGGATGGGGAGTACACGGGGACGGGGAGTACACGGGGACGGGGTGTACACGGGGACGGGGCGTCGTGTACACGGGGACGGGGTGTACACGTGTGCGGGGCTGCGTGTAAACGGGGACGGGGCTGCGTGTACACAGTGACGGGGCTACGTGTATACGGGGACGGGGCAGCGTGTACACGGGGACGGGGTGTACACGGGGACGGGTTGTTCACGGGGACGGGGCAGCGTGTACACGGGGACGGGTCAGAGTGTACACAGGGACGGGTGTACACGGGGACGGGGTGTACACGGGGACGGGGCGTACACGGGGACGGGGCGTACACGGGGACGTGTCTGCGTGTACAGGGGGACGGGGCAACGTGTACACGGACACGGGGTTTTCACGGGGACGGGGTGTACACGGGGACAGGGCGTACACGGGGACGGGGCGTACACGGTCACGGGGCAGCGTGTACACGGGGAAGGATGTACACGTGGACGGGGTGTACACGGGGACGGTGTGTACACGGAGACGGGGTGTACACGGGGAGAGGGCGTACACAGGGACGGGGCGTACACGGGGACGGGGCTGCGTGTACACTGGGACGGGGCAGCGTGTACGCGGGGACGGGGTGTACACGTGGACGGGGCTGCGTGTAAACGGGGACGGGGCTGCGTGTACACGGTGACGGGGCTGCGTGTACACGGGGACGGGGTGTACACGGGGACTGGGTGTACACCTGGACGGGGCTACGTGTACACGGGGACGGGGCAGCGTGTACACGGGGACGGGGTGTACACGGGGACGGGTTGTTCACGGGGACGGGGCAGCGTGTAGACGGGGACGGGTCAGAGTGTACACGGGGACGGGGCGTACACGGGGACGGTGCGTACACGGGGACGTGTCTGCGTGTACAGGGGGACGGGGCAACGTGTACACGGACACGGAGTGTACACGGGGACGGGGTGTACACGGGGACAGGGCGTACACGGGGACGGGGCGTACACGGTCACGGGGCAGCGTGTACACGGGGAAGGATGTACACGTGGACGGGGTGTACACGGGGACGGTGTGTACACGGGGACGGGGTGTACACGGGGAGAGGGCGTACACGGGGACGGGGCGTACACGGGGACGGGGTGTACAAGGGGACGGGGCTGCGTGTACACGGCGACGGGGTGTACACGGGGACGGGTGTACACGGGGACGGGGTGTACACGGGGAAATGGTGTACACAGGGACGGGGCTGCGTGTACACGGGGACGGGGTGTACAACGGGACGAGGTTTACACGGGGACGGGATGTACAAGGGGACGGGGTGTACACGGGGACGGGGAATTGTGTACAAGGGGACGAGGTGTACACGGGGACTTTGTGTACGAGGGGACGGGGCAGCGTGTATACGGGGACGGGGTGTACACGGGGACGGGTGTACACGGGGACGGGGTGTACACGTGGAAATGGTGTACACAGGGACGGGGCTGCGTGTACACGGGGACGGGGTGTACAAGGGGACGGGGTTTACACGGGGACGGGATGTACAAGGGGACGGGGTGTACACGGGGACGGGGAATTGTGTACAAGGGGACGAGGTGTACACGGGGACTTGGTGTACGAGGGGACGGGGCAGCGTGTATACGGGGACGGGGTGTACACGGGGACGGGGTGTACACGGGGTCGGGGAGTACACGGGGACGGGGTGTACACGGGGACGGGGCGTCGTGTACACGGGGACGGGGTGTACACGTGTGCGGGGCTGCGTGTAAACGGGGACGGGGCTGCGTGTACACAGTGACGGGGCTACGTGTACACGGGGACGGGGCAGCGTGTACACGGGGACGGGGTGTACACGGGGACGGGTTGTTCACGGGGACGGGGCAGCGTGTACACGGGGACGGGTCAGAGTGTACACAGGGACGGGTGTACACGGGGACGGGGTGTACACGGGGACGGGGCGTACACGGGGACGGGGCGTACACGGGGACGTGTCTGCGTGTACAGGGGGAAGGGGGAACGTGTACACGGACACGGGGTTTTCACGGGGACGGGGTGTACACGGGGACAGGGCGTACACGGGGACGGGGCGTACACGGTCACGGGGCAGCGTGTACACGGGGAAGGATGTACACGTAGACGGGGTGTACACGGGGACGGTGTGTACACGGGGACGGGGTGTACACGGGGAGAGGGCGTACACAGGGACGGGGCGTACACGGGGACGGGGCTGCGTGTACACTGGGACGGGGCAGCGTGTACGCGGGGACGGGGTGTACACGTGGACGGGGCTGCGTGTAAACGGGGACGGGGCTGCGTGTACACGGTGACGGGGCTGCGTGTACACGGGGACGGGGTGTACACGGGGACTGGGTGTACACCTGGACGGGGCTACGTGTACACGGGGACGGGGCAGCGTGTACACGGGGACGGGGTGTACACGGGGACTGGTTGTTCACGGGGACGGGGCAGCGTGTAGACGGGGACGGGTCAGAGTGTACACGGGGACGGGGCGTACACGGGGACGGGGCGTACACGGGGACGGGGCGTACACGGGGACGTGTCTGCGTGTACAGGGGGACGGGGCAACGTGTACACGGACACGGAGTGTACACGGGGACGGGGTGTACACGGGGACAGGGCGTACACGGGGACGGGGCGTACACGGTCACGGGGCAGCGTGTACACGGGGAAGGATGTACACGTGGACGGGGTGTACACGGGGACGGTGTGTACACGGGGACGGGGTGTACACGGGGAGAGGGCGTACACGGGGACGGGGCGTACACGGGGACGGGGTGTACAAGGGGACGGGGCTGCGTGTACACGGCGACGGGGTGTACACGGGGACGGGTGTACACGGGGCGGGGTGTACACGGGGAAATGGTGTACACAGGGACGGGGCTGCGTGTACACGGGGACGGGGTGTACAACGGGACGAGGTTTACACGGGGACGGGATGTACAAGGGGACGGGGTGTACACGGGGACGGGGAATTGTATACAAGGGGACGAGGTGTACACGGGGACTTTGTGTACGAGGGGACGGGGCAGCGTGTATACGGGGACGGGGTGTACACGGGGACGGGTATACACGGGGACGGGGTGTACACGTGGAAATGGTGTACACAGGGACGGGGCTGCGTGTACACGGGGACGGGGTGTACAAGGGGACGGGGTTTACACGGGGACGGGATGTACAAGGGGACGGGGTGTACACGGGGACGGGGAATTGTGTACAAGGGGACGAGGTGTACACGGGGACTTGGTGTACGAGGGGACGGGGCAGCGTGTATACGGGGACGGGGTGTACACGGGGACGGGGTGTACACGGGGTCGGGGTGTACACGGAGACGGGGCGTACACGGGGACGGGGCAGCGTGTACACGGGGACGGGGTGTACACGTGGACGGGGTGTACACGGGGACGGGGTGTACAAGGGGACGGGGCTGCGTGTACACGGGGACGGGGTGTTCACGGGGCTGCGTGTACACGGGGACGGGGTGTACAAGGGGACGGGGTTTACACGGGGACGGGATGTACAAGGGGACGGGGTGTACACGGGGACGGGGAATTGTGTACAAGGGGACGAGGTGTACACGGGGACTTTGTGTACGAGGGGACGGGGCAGCGTGTATACGGGGACGGGGTGTACACGGGGACGGGGTGTACACGGGGACGGGGTGTATACGGGGACGGCGCAGCGTGTACACGGGGACGTGGTGCACGCGGGGACGGGGCATCGTGTACACGGGGCCGGGGCGGAAACAGGGATGGGGCAGCGTGTACACGGCGACCGCGTGTACACGGGGACGGGAAGTACACGGGGACGGGTCAGCGTGTACACGGGGACGGGTGTACACGGGGATGGGGTTTAGACGGGGACGGGGCGTACACGGGAACGGGGCGCGCAAGCGGACGTGGCTGCGTGTACACGGGGACGGGGCAACGTGTACACGGAGACGGGGTGTACACGGGGACGGGGTGTACACGGGGACAGGGCGTACACGGGGACGGGACGTACACGGGGACGGGGCAGCGTATACACGGGGACGGGTGTACACGTGGACGGTGTGTACACGGGGACGGGGCTGCGTGTACACTGGGACGGGGCAGCGTGTACGCGGGGACGGGGTGTACACGGGGATGGGGAGTACACGGGGACGGGGAGTACACGGGGACGGGGTGTACACGGGGACGGGGCGTCGTGTACACGGGGACGGGGTGTACACGTGGACGGGGCTGCGTGTAAACGGGGACGGGGCTGCGTGTACACGGTGACGGGGCTGCGTGTACACGGGGACGGGGTGTACACGGGGACTGGGTGTACACCTGGACGGGGCTACGTGTACACGGGGACGGGGCAGCGTGTACACGGGGACGGGGTGTACACGGGGACGGGTTGTTCACGGGGACGGGGCAGCGTGTAGACGGGGACGGGTCAGAGTGTACACGGGGACGGGGCGTACACGGGGACGGGGCGTACCGGGGACGTGTCTGCGTGTACAGGGGGACGGGGCAACGTGTACACGGACACGGAGTGTACACGGGGACGGGGTGTACACGGGGACAGGGCGTACACGGGGACGGGGCGTACACGGTCACGGGGCAGCGTGTACACGGGGAAGGATGTACACGTGGACGGGGTGTACACGGGGACGGTGTGTACACGGGGACGGGTTGTACACGGGGAGAGGGCGTACACGGGGAAGGGGCGTACACGGGGACGGGGCTGCATGTACACTGGGACGGGGCAGCGTGTACGCGGGGACGGGGTGTACACGGGGAAGGGGTGTACACGGGGACGGTGTGTACACGGGGACGGGGCTGCCTGTACACGGGGACGGGGCAGCGTGCACACGGGGTTGGGGTGTACACGGGGACGGCGCAGTGTGTACACGGTGACGGGGCATGCACGGGTACGGTGTGTACACGGGGACGGGGTGTACACGGGAACGGGGTGTACACGGGGATGGGGTGTACACGGGCACGGGGAGTACGCGGGGACGGGATGTACAAGGGGACGGGGTGTACACGGGGACGGGGCATTGTGTACACGGGAACGGGGTGTACACAGGGATGGGGTGTACACGGGGCCGGGGAGTACACGGGGACGGGGTGTACACGGGGACGGGGTGTACACGGTGACGGGGCTGCGTGTACACGGGGACGATGTAGAGTGTACACGGGGATGGGGTGTACACGGGGACGGGGTGTACACCTGGACTGGGCTACGTGTACACGGGGACGAGGCAGCGTGTACACGGGGTTGGGCTGTAGACGAAGACGGTGCAACGTGTACACGGGGACCGGGCATCGTGTACACAGGGACGGGGTGTACACGGGGACGGGGTGTACACGGGGACGGGGCAACGTGTACACGGGGACGGGGCGTACACGGGGACGGGGTGTACACGGGGACGGGGCGTACACGGGGATGGGGCGTACACGGGGACGGGGCAACGTGTACACGGAGACGGGGTGTACACGGGGACGGGGTGTACACGGGGACAGGGCGTACACGGGGACGGGGCGTACACGGGGGCGGGACAGCGTGTACACGGGGACGGGTGTACACGTGGACGGGGTGTACACGGGGACGGGGTGTACACGGGGACGGGGTGTACACGGGGAGAGGCCGTACACGGGGACGGGGCTGCGTGTACACTGGGACGGGGCAGAGTGTACGCGGGGACGGGGTGTACACGGGGAAGGGTGTATACGGGGACGGGGCAGCATGTACACGGGGACGGTTCGTACACGGCGACGGGGCAACGTGTACAAGGGGACGGGGTGTACACGGGGACGGGGCGTACACGGGGACGTGGCTGCATGTACACGGGGACGGGGCATCGTGTACACGGGGACGGTGTGTACACGGGGTCGGGGTGTACACGGGGACGGGGCGTACACGGGGACGGGGCTGCATGTACACGGGGACGGGGCATCGTGTACACGGGGACGGTGTGTACACGGGGTCGGGGTGTACACGGGGACGGGGCGTACACGGGGACGGGGCAGCGTGTACACGGGGATGGGGTGTACACGTGGACGGGGTGTACACGGGGACGGGGTGTACAAGGGGACGGGGCTGCGTGTACACGAGAACGGGGTGTACACGGGGACGGGTGTACAAGGGGACGGGGTGTACACGGGGAAATAGTGTACACAGGGACGGGGCTGCGTGTACACGGGGACGGGGTGTACAAGGGGACGGGGTTTACACGGGGACGGGATGTAGAAGGGGACGGGGTGTACACGTGGACGGGGCTAAGTGTACACGGGGACGGGGCAGAGTGTACACGGGGACGAGGTGTACACGGGGACGGGGTGTACGCCGGGACGGTGTGTACGAGGGGACAGGGCAGCTTGTATACGGGGACGGGGTGTACACGGGGACGGGGTGTACACGGTGACGGGGCTGCGTGTACACGGGGACGGGGTAGCGTGTACACGGGGACGGGGTGTACACGGGGACGGGGTGTACACGTGGACGGGGCTACGTGTACACGGGGACGGGGCAGAGTGTACACGGGGACGGGGTGTACACGGGGACGGGGCTGCGTGTACACTGGGACGGGGCAGAGTGTACGCGGGGACGGGGTGTACACGGGGAAGGGTGTATACGGGGACGGGGCAGCATGTACACGGGGACGGTTCGTACACGGCGACGGGGCAACGTGTACAAGGGGACGGGGTGTACACGGGGACGGGGCGTACACGGGGACGGGGTGTACACGGGGAGAGGCCGTACACGGGGACGGGGCTGCGTGTACACTGGGACGGGGCAGAGTGTACGCGGGGACGGGGTGTACACGGGGAAGGGTGTATACGGGGACGGGGCAGCATGTACACGGGGACGGTTCGTACACGGCGACGGGGCAACGTGTACAAGGGGACGGGGTGTACACGGGGACGGGGCGTACACGGGGACGTGGCTGCATGTACACGGGGACGGGGCATCGTGTACACGGGGACGGTGTGTACACGGGGTCGGGGTGTACACGGGGACGGGGCGTACACGGGGACGGGGCTGCATGTACACGGGGACGGGGCATCGTGTACACGGGGACGGTGTGTACACGGGGTCGGGGTGTACACGGGGACGGGGCGTACACGGGGACGGGGCAGCGTGTACACGGGGATGGGGTGTACACGTGGACGGGGTGTACACGGGGACGGGGTGTACAAGGGGACGGGGCTGCGTGTACACGAGAACGGGGTGTACACGGGGACGGGTGTACAAGGGGACGGGGTGTACACGGGGAAATAGTGTACACAGGGACGGGGCTGCGTGTACACGGGGACGGGGTGTACAAGGGGACGGGGTTTACACGGGGACGGGATGTAGAAGGGGACGGGGTGTACACGTGGACGGGGCTAAGTGTACACGGGGACGGGGCAGAGTGTACACGGGGACGAGGTGTACACGGGGACGGGGTGTACGCCGGGACGGTGTGTACGAGGGGACAGGGCAGCTTGTATACGGGGACGGGGTGTACACGGGGACGGGGTGTACACGGTGACGGGGCTGCGTGTACACGGGGACGGGGTAGCGTGTACACGGGGACGGGGTGTACACGGGGACGGGGTGTACACGTGGACGGGGCTACGTGTACACGGGGACGGGGCAGAGTGTACACGGGGACGGGGTGTACACGGGGACGGGGCTGCGTGTACACTGGGACGGGGCAGAGTGTACGCGGGGACGGGGTGTACACGGGGAAGGGTGTATACGGGGACGGGGCAGCATGTACACGGGGACGGTTCGTACACGGCGACGGGGCAACGTGTACAAGGGGACGGGGTGTACACGGGGACGGGGCGTACACGGGGACGTGGCTGCATGTACACGGGGACGGGGCATCGTGTACACGGGGACGGTGTGTACACGGGGTCGGGGTGTACACGGGGACGGGGCGTACACGGGGACGGGGCTGCATGTACACGGGGAAGGGGCATCGTGTACACGGGGACGGTGTGTACACGGGGTCGGGGTGTACACGGGGACGGGGCGTACACGGGGACGGGGCAGCGTGTACACGGGGATGGGGTGTACACGTGGACGGGGTGTACACGGGGACGGGGTGTACAAGGGGACGGGGCTGCGTGTACACGAGAACGGGGTGTACACGGGGACGGGTGTACAAGGGGACGGGGTGTACACGGGGAAATAGTGTACACAGGGACGGGGCTGCGTGTACACGGGGACGGGGTGTACAAGGGGACGGGGTTTACACGGGGACGGGATGTAGAAGGGGACGGGGTGTACACGTGGACGGGGCTAAGTGTACACGGGGACGGG
Organism: Rhinoraja longicauda; assembly: GCF_053455715.1. Taxonomy (NCBI): domain Eukaryota; kingdom Metazoa; phylum Chordata; class Chondrichthyes; order Rajiformes; family Arhynchobatidae; genus Rhinoraja; species Rhinoraja longicauda. Next base: position 160,293 of record NW_027601368.1, read on the forward strand.
GCAGAGTGTACACGGGGACGGGGTGTACACGGGGACGGGGTGTACGCCGGGACGGTGTGTACGAGGGGACAGGGCAGCTTGTATACGGGGACGGGGTGTACACGGGGACGGGGTGTACACGGTGACGGGGCTGCGTGTACACGGGGACGGGGTAGCGTGTACACGGGGACGGGGTGTACACGGGGACGGGGTGTACACGTGGACGGGGCTACGTGTACACGGGGACTGGGCAGAGTGTACACGGGGACGGGGTGTACACGGGGACGGGGTGTACGCGGGGACGGTGTGTACACGGGTACGGGGCAGCGTGTACACGGGGACGGGGTGTACACGGTCGGGGTGTACACGGGGACGGGGTGTATACGGGGACGGCGCAGCGTGTACACGGGGTCGTGGTGCACGCGGGGACGGGGCATCGTGTACACGGGGCCTGGGTGTACACAGGGACGGAGCAGCGTGTACACGGCGACAGCGTGTACACGGGGACGGGAAGTACACGGGGACGGGTCAGCGTGTACACTGGGACGGGTGTACACGGGGACGGGGTGTAGACGGGGACGGGGCGTACACGGGGACGGGGCGCGCAAGGGGACGTGGCTGCGTGTACACGGGGACGGGGCAACGTGCACACGGAGACGGGGTGTACACGGGGACGGGGTGTACACGGGGACAGGGCGTACACGGGGACGGGGCGTACACGGGGACGGGGCAGCGTGTACACGGGGACGGGTGTACACGTGGACGGAGTGAACACGGGGACGGGGCTGCGTGTACACTGGGACGGGGCAGCGTGTACGCGGGGACGGGGTGTACACGGGGAAGGGAGTATACGTGGACGGGGCAGCATGTACACGGGGACGGTTCGTACACGACGACGGGGCAACGTGCACACGGGAACGGGGTGTACACGGGGAAGGGGTGTACAAGGGGACGGGGTGTACACGGGGACGGGGTGTACACGGGGACGAGGAGTACACGGGGACGGGCGTACTCGGGGACGGGGCGTACACGGGGACGGGGCAGCGTGTACACGGGACGGGGTGTGCACGGGGACGGGGTGTAAACGGGGACGGGGCTGCGTGTACACGGGGACGGGGCAGCGTGCACACGGGGATGGGGTGTACACGGGGACGGGGCAGCGTGTACACGGGGACGGGGCATACACGGGTACGGGGTGTACACGGGGACGGGGTGTACATGGGGATGGGGAGTACACGGGGACGGGGAGTACACGGGGACGGGGTGTACACGGGGACGGGGCGTCGTGTACACGGGGACGGGGTGTACACGTGGACGGGGCTGCGTGTAAACGGGGACGGGGCTGCGTGTACACGGTGACGGGGCTGCGTGTACAAGGGGACGGGGTGTACACGGGGACTGGTTGTACACCTGGACGGGGCTACGTGTACACGGGGACGGGGCAGCGTGTACACGGGGACGGGGTGTACACGGGGACGGGTTGTTCACGGGGACGGGGCAGCGTGTACACGGGGACGGGTCAGAGTGTACACAGGGACGGGTGTACACGGGGACGGGGTGTACACGGGGACGGGGCGTACACGGGGACGGGGCGTACACTGGGACGTGTCTGCGTGTACAGGGGGACGGGGCAACGTGTACACGGACACGGGGTTTTCACGGGGACGGGGTGTACACGGGGACAGGGCGTACACGGGGACGGGGCGTACACGGTACCGGGGCAGCGTGTACACGGGGAAGGATGTACACGTGGACGGGGTGTACACGGGGACGGTGTGTACACGGGGACGGGGTGTACACGGGGAGAGGGCGTACACAGGGACGGGGCGTACACGGGGACGGGGCTGCGTGTACACTGGGACGGGGCAGCGTGTACGCGGGGACGGGGTGTACACGGGGAAGGGGTGTACAAGTGGACGGGGTGTACACGGGGACGGGGCTGCGTGTACACGGGGACGGGGCAGCGTGCACACGGGGATGGGGTGTACACGGGGACGGCGCAGTGTGTACACGGGTACGGTGTGTACACGGGGACGGGGTGTACACGGGGACGCGGCGTACGCGTGGACGGGATGTATAAGGGGACGGGGTGTACACGGGGACGGGGCATTGTGTACACGGGGACGAGTTGTACATGGGGACGTGGTGTACGAGGGGACGGGGCAGCGTGTACACGGGGAAGGGGTGTACACGGGGACGGGGTGTACACGGTGACGGGGCTGCGTGTACACGGGGACGGTGTAGCGTGTACACGGGGACGGGTTGTAGACGGGGACGGGGTGTACACCTGGACTGGGCTACGTGTACACGGGGACGAGGCAGCGTGTACACGGGGTTGGGGTGTACACGAGGACGGGGCAGCGTGTACACGGGGACCGGGCATCGTGTACACGGGGACGGGGTGTACTCGGGGACGGGGTGTATACGGGGACGGCGCATCGTGTACACGGGGACGTGGTGTACACGGGGACGGGGCATCGTGTACACGGGGACGGGGCGTACACGGGGACGGGGTGTACACGGGGACGGGGCGTACCCGGGGACGCGGCGTACACGGGGACGGGGCAACGTGTACACGGAGACGGGGTGTACACGGGGACGGGGTGTACACGGGGACAGGGCGTACACGGGGACGGGGCGTACACGGGGACGGGACAGCGTGTACACGGGGACGGGTGTACACGTGGACGGGGTGTACACGGGGACGGGGTGTACACGGGGACGGGGTGTACACGGGGAGAGGGCGTACACGGGGACGGGGCTGCGTGTACACTGGGACGGGGCAGCGTGTACGCGGGGACGTGGTGTACACGGGGAAGGGTGTATACGGGGACGGGGCAGCATGTACACGGGGACGGTTCGTACACGGCGACGGGGCAACGTGTACAATGGGACGGTGTGTACACGGGGTCGGGGGTACACGGGGACGGGGCGTACACGGGGACGGGGCAGCGTGTACACGGGGATGGGGTGTACACGTGGACGGGGTGTACACGGGGACGGGGTGTACAAGGGGACGGGGCTGCGTGTATACGGGGACGGGGTGTACACGGGGACTGGGTGTACACGGTGACGGGGCTGCGTGTACACGGGGACGGGGCATTGTGTACACGGGGACGAGGTGTACACGGGGACGTAGTGTACGAGGGGACGGGGCAGCGTATATACGGGGACGGAGTGTACACGGGGACGGGGTGTACACGGTGACGGGGCTGCGTGTACACGGGGACGGGGCGTACACGGGGACGGGGTGTACACGGGGAAGGGGCGTACAAGGGGACGCGGCGTACACGGGGACATGGCGTACACGGGGACGGGGCTACGTGTACACGTGGACGGGGTAGCGTGTACACGGGGACGGGGTGTACTAGGGGACGGGGTGTACACGGGGACGGGGCATTGTGTACACGGGGACGAGGTGTACACGGGGACGTGGTGTACGAGGGGACGGGGCAGCGTGTTTACGGTGACGGGGTGTACACGGGGACGTGGTGTACACGGGGACGGGGCATCGTGTACACGGGGACGGGGCGTACACGGGGACGGGGTGTACACGGGGACGGGGCGTACACGGGGACGCGGCGTACACGGGGACGGGGCAACGTGTACACGGAGACGGGGTGTACACGGGGACGGGGTGTACACGGGGACAGGGCGTACACGGGGACGGGGCGTACACGGGGACGGGACAGCGTGTACACGGGGACGGGTGTACACGTGGACGGGGTGTACACGGGGACGGGGTGTACACGGGGACGGGGTGTACACGGGGAGAGGACTTACACGGGGACGGGGCTGCGTGTACACTGGGACGGGGCAGCGTGTACGCGCGGACGTGGTGTACATGGGGAAGGGTGTATACGGGGACGGGGCAGCATGTACACGGGGACGGTTCGTACACGGCGACGGGGCAACGTGTACAAGGGGACGGTGTGTACACGGGGTCGGGGTGTACACGGGGACGGGGCGTACACGGGGACGGGGCAGCGTGTACACGGGGATGGGGTGTACACGTGGACGGGGTGTACAAGGGGACGGGGTGTACAAGGGGACGGGGCTGCGTGGATACGGGGACGGGGTGTACACGGGGACGGGGTGTACACGGTGACGGGGCTGCGTGTACACGGGGACGGGGTAGCGTGGACACGGGGACGGGGTGTACACGGGGACAGGGTGTACACGGGGACGGGTGTACACGGGGACGGGGTGTACCCGGTGAAATGATGTACACAGGGACGGGGCTGCGTGTACACGGGGACGGGGTGTACAAGGGGACGGGGTTTACACGGGGAAGGGGTGTACACGGGGACGGGGCTGCGTGTACACGGGGACGGGGTGTACACGGGGACGGGGTGTACACGGGGACGGGGTGTACACGGGGACGGGGTGTACAGGGAGACGGGGTGTACACGGGGAAGGGGTGTACACGGGGACGGGGCATCGTGTACACGGGGACGATGCGTACATGGGGACGGGGCGTACACGGGGACGGGGCGTACATGCGGACGGGGCGTACACGGGGACGTGGCTGCGTGGACACGGGGACGGGGCATCGTGTACACGGGGACGGTGTGCACACGGTGTCGGGGTGTACACGGGGACGGGGCGTACACGGGGACGGGACAGCGTGTACACGGGGACGGGGTGTACACGTGGATGGGGTGTACACGGGGACGGGGTGTACAAGGGGACAGGCGTGTACACGGGGACGGGGCAGCGTGTACACAGGGAGGGGGCAGCGTGTACGCGAGGGCGGGGTGTACACGGAGACGAGAAGTACACGGGGACGGGGTGTACACGGGGAAATGGTGTACACAGGGACGGGGCTGCGTGTATACGGGGACGGGGTGTACAAGGGGACGGTGTGTACACGGGGGAGGGGTGTACAAGTGGACGGGGTGTACAAGGGGACGGGGTGTACACGGGGACGGGGCATTGTGTACACGGGGACCTGGTGTACGAGGGGACGGGGCAGCTTGTACACGGGGACGAGGTGTACACGGGGACGGGGTATACACGATGACGGGGCTGCGTGTACACGGGGACGGGGCATCGTGCACACGGGGATGGGGTGTACACGGGGACACAGCAGCGTGTACACGGAGACGGGGCATACACGGGTACGGGGTGTACACGGGGACGGGGTGTACACGGGAACGGGGAGTACACGGGGATGGGGTGTACACGGGGACGGGGAGTACACGGGGACGGGATGTACACGGGGACGGGGCTGCGTGTAAACGGGGACTGGGCTGCGTGTACACGGTGACGGGGCAGCGTGTACATGGGGACGGGGTGTACACGGGGATGGGGCATCGTGTACACTGGGACGTGGTTGCGTGTACACGGGGACGGGGTGTACACGGGGACGGGGCTGCGTGTACACGGGGACGGGTTGTACACGGGGACGGGCTGTACACGGGGACGGGGTGTACACGGGGACGGGGTGTACACGGTGACGGGGCTGCGTGTATACGGGGACGGGGTAGCGTGTACACGGGGACGGGGTGTACACGGAGACGGGGTGTACACCTGGACGGGGCTACGTGTACACGGTGACGGGGCAGCGTGTACACGGAGACGGGGTGTACACGGGGACGGGGTGTACACGGGGACGGGGCAACGTGTACACGGGGACGGGGTGTACACGAGGACGGGGCAGCGTGTACACGGGGACGGGTGTACACGTGGACGGGGTGTACACGGGGACGGGGTGTACACGGGGACGGGGTGTACACGGGGAGAGGGCGTACATGGGGACGGGGCGTACACGGGGACGGGGCTGCGTGTATACTGGGACGGGGCAGCGTGTACGCGGGGACGGGGTGTACACGGGGAAGGGTGTATACGGGGACGGGGCAGCATGTACACGGGGAAGGTTCGTACACGGCGACGGGGCAACGTGTACACGGGGACGGGGTGTTCACGGGGACGGGGTGTACAAGGGGACGGTGTGTACACGGGGACGGGGTGTACACGGGGACGGGGCTGCGTGTACACGGGGACGGGGCAGCGTGCACACGGGGATGGGGTGTACACGGGGTCGGGGCAGCGTGTATCATATCATATCATATCATATCATATATATACAGCCGGAAACAGGCCTTTTCGGCCCTCCAAGCCCGTGCCGCCCAGCGATCCCCGTACATTAACACTATCCTACACCCACTAGGGACAATTTTTACATTTACCCAGCCAATTAACCTACATACCTGTACGTCTTTGGAGTGTGGGAGGAAACCGAAGATCTCGGAGAAAACCCACGCAGGTCACGGGGAGAACGTACAAACTCCTTACAGTGCAGCAACCGTAGTCAGGATCGAACCTGAGTCTCCGGCGCTGCATTCGCTGTAAAGCAGCAACTCTACCGCTGCGCTACCGTGCCGCCCGGGGACGGGGTGTACACGGGGACGGGGTGTACAGGGAACGGGGTGTACACGGGGATGGGGTGTACACGGGGACGGGGAGTACACGGGGACGGGGTGTAAACGGGGACGGGGGTACACGGGGACGGGGCTACGTGTAAACGGGAACGGGGCTGCGTGTACACGGTGACGGGGCAGCGTGTACACGGGGATGGGGTGTACACGGGGACGGGGAGTACATGGGGACGGGGTGTACACGGGGACGGGGTGTACACGGGGACGGGGCTGCGTGTAAACGGCGACGGGGCTGCGTGTACACGGTGACGGGGCAGCGTTTACACGGGGACGGGGTGTACACGGGGATGGGGCGTACACGGGGACGGGGTGTACAAGGGGACGGGGCTGCGTGTACACGGGGACGGGGTGTACACGGGGACGGGTGTACACGGGGACGGGGTGTACACGGGGAAATGGTGTACACAGGGACGGGGATGCGTGTACACGGGGACGGGGTGTACAAGGGGACGGGGTTTACACGGGGACGGGATGTACAAGGGGACGGGGTGTACACGGGGACGGGGAATTGTGTACAAGGGGACGAGGTGTACACGGGGACTTTGTGTACGAGGGGATGGGGCAGCGTGTATACGGGGACGGGGTGTACACGGGGACGGGTGTACACGGGGACGGGGTGTACACGTGGAAATGGTGTACACAGGGACGGGGCTGCGTGTACACGGGGACGGGGTGTACAAGGGGACGGGGTTTACACGGGGACGGGATGTACAAGGGGACGGGGTGTACACGGGGACGGGGAATTGTGTACAAGGGGACGAGGTGTACACGGGGATTTGGTGTACGAGGGGACGGGGCAGCGTGTATACGGGGACGGGGTGTACACGGGGACGGGGTGTACACGGGGTCGGGGTGTACACGGGGACGGGGCGTACACGGGGACGGGGCAGCGTGTACATGGGGACGGGGTGTACACGTGGACGGGGTGTACACGGGGACGGGGTGTACAAGGGGACGGGGCTGCGTGTACACGGGGACGGGGTGTTCACGGGGACGGGTGTACACGGGGACGGGGTGTACACGGGGAAATGGTGTACACATGGACGGGGCTGCGTGTACACGGGGACGGGGTGTACAAGGGGACGGGGTTTACACGGGGACGGGATGTACAAGGGGACGGGGTGTACACGGGGACGGGGAATTGTGTACAAGGGGACGAGGTGTACACGGGGACTTTGTGTACGAGGGGACGGGGCAGCGTGTATACGGGGACGGGGTGTACACGGGGACGGGGCATACACGGGGACGGGGTGTACACGGGAACGGGGTGTACACGGGGATGGGGTGTACACGGGGACGGGGAGTACACGGGGACGGGGTGTACAAGGGGACGGGGTGTACACGGGGACGGGGCTGCGTGTAAACGGGGACGGTGCTGCGTGTACACGGTGACGGGGCAGCGTGTACACGGGGACGGGGTGTACACGGGGACGGGGCGTACACGAGGACGGGCGTACACGAGGACGTGGCTGCATGTACACGGGGACGAGGAATCGTGTACACGGGGACGGTGTGTACACGGCGTCGGGGTGTACACGGGGACGGGGTGTACACGGGGAAGGGGCTGCGAGTAAACAGGGACGGGGCTGCGTGTACACGGTGACGGGGCAGCGTGTACACGGGGACGGGGTGTACACGGGTCGGGGCGTACACGGGGACGTGGCTGCATGTACACTGGGACGGGGCATCGTGTACACGGGGACGGTGTGTACACGGGGTCGGGGTGTACACGGGGACGGGGCGTACACGGGGACGCGGCAGCGTGTACACGGGGACGGGGTGTACACGTGGACGGGGTGTACACGGCGACGGGGTGTACAAGGGGACGGCGCTGCGTGTACACGGGGACGGGGCATACACGGGTACGGGGTGTACACGGGGACGGGGTGTACACGGGAACGGGGTGTACACGGGGATGGGGTGTACACGGGGCCGGGGAGTACACGGGGACGGGGTGTACAAGGGGACGGGGTGTACACGGGGACGGGGCTGCGTGTAAACGGGGACGGTGCTGCGTGTACACGGTGACGGGGCAGCGTGTACACGGGAACGGGGTATACACGGGGACGGGGCGTACACGAGGACGGGCGTACACGGGGACGTGGCTGCATGTACACGGGGACGGGGAATCGTGTACACGGGGACGGTGTGTACACGGCGTCGGGGTGTACACGGGGACGGGGTGTACACGGGGAAGGGGCTGCGAGTAAACAGGGACGGGGCTGCGTGTACACGGTGACGGGGCAGCGTGTACACGGGGACGGGGTGTACACGGGGACGGGGCGTACACGGGGACGTGGCTGCATGTACACTGGGACGGGGCATCGTGTACACGGGGACGGTGTGTACACGGGGTCGGGGTGTACACGGGGACGGGGCGTACACGGGGACGGGGCAGCGTGTACACGGGGACGGGGTGTACACGTGGACGGGGTGTACACGGGAACGGGGTGTACAAGGGGACGGGGCTGCGTGTACACGGGGACGGGGTGTACACGGGGACGGGTGTACACGGGGACGGGGTGTACACGGGGAAATGGTGTACACAGGGACGGGGCTGCGTGTACACGGGGACGGGGTGTACAAGGGGACGGGGTTTACACGGGGGCGGGATGTACAAGGGGACGGGGTGTACACGGGGACGGGGAATTGTGTACAAGGGGACGAGGTGTACACGGGGATATTGTGTACGAGGGGACGGGGCAGCGTGTATACGAGGACGGGGTGTACACGGGGACGGGTGTACACGGGGACGGGGTGTACACGTGGAAATGGTGTACACAGGGACGGGGCTGCGTGTACACGGGGACGGGGTGTACAAGGGGACGGGGTTTACACGGGGACGGGATGTACAAGGGGACGGGGTGTACACGGGGACGGGGAATTGTGTACAAGGGGACGAGGTGTACACGGGGACTTGGTGTACGAGGGGACGGGGCAGCGTGTATACGGGGACGGGGTGTACACGGGGACGGGGTGTACACGGGGTCGGGGTGTACACGGGGACGGGGTGTACACGGGGACGGGTGTACACGGGGACGGGGTGTACACGGGGAAATGGTGTACACAGGGACGGGGCTGCGTGTACACGGGGACGGGGTGTACAAGGGGACGGGGTTTACACGGGGGCGGGATGTACAAGGGGACGGGGTGTACACGGGGACGGGGAATTGTGTACAAGGGGACGAGGTGTACACGGGGATATTGTGTACGAGGGGACGGGGCAGCGTGTATACGAGGACGGGGTGTACACGGGGACGGGTGTACACGGGGACGGGGTGTACACGTGGAAATGGTGTACACAGGGACGGGGCTGCGTGTACACGGGGACGGGGTGTACAAGGGGACGGGGTTTACACGGGGACGGGATGTACAAGGGGACGGGGTGTACACGGGGTCGGGGTGTACACGGGGACGGGGCGTACACGGGGACGGGGCAGCGTGTACACGGGGACGGGGTGTACACGTGGACGGGGTGTACACGGGGACGGGGTGTACAAGGGGACGGGGCTGCGTGTACACAGTGACGGGGTGTTCACGGGGACGGGTGTACACGGGGACGGGGTGTACACGGGGAAATGGTGTACACAGGGACGGGGCTGCGTGTACACGGGGACGGGGTGTACAAGGGGACGGGGTTTACACGGGGACGGGATGTACAAGGGGACGGGGTGTACACGGGGACGGGGAATTGTGTACAAGGGGACGAGGTGTACACGGGGACTTTGTGTACGAGGGGACGGGGCAGCGTGTATACGGGGACGGGGTGTACACGGGGACGGGGTGTACACGGGGACGGGGTGTATACGGGGACGGCGCAGCGTGTACACGGGGACGTGGTGCACGCGGGGACGGGGCATCGTGTACACGGGGCCGGGGCGTAAACAGGGATGGGGCAGCGTGTACACGGCGACCGCGTGTACACGGGGACGGGAAGTACACGGGGACGGGTCAGCGTGTACACGGAGACGGGTGTACACGGGGACGGGGTTTAGACGGGGACGGGGCGTACACGGGGACGGGGCGCGCAAGCGGACGTGGCTGCGTGTACACGGGGACGGGGCAACGTGTACACGCAGACGGGGTGTACACGGGGACGGGGTGTACACGGGGACAGGGCGTACACGGGGACGGGACGTACACGGGGACGGGGCAGCGTATACACGGGGACGGGTGTACACGTGGACGGTGTGTATACGGGGACGGGGCTGCGTGTACACTGGGACGGGGCAGCGTGTACGCGCGGACGGGGTGTACACGGGGACGGGGCGTCGTGTACACGGGGACGGGGTGTACACGGGGACTGGGTGTACACCTGGACGGGGCTACGTGTACACGGGGACGGGGCAGCGTGTACACGGGGACGGGGTGTACACGGGGACGGGTTGTTCACGGGGACGGGGCAGCGTGTAGACGGGGACGGGTCAGAGTGTACACGGGGACGGGGCGTACACGGGGACGGGGCGTACACGGGGACGTGTCTGCGTGTACAGGGGGACGGGGCAACGTGTACACGGACACGGAGTGTACACGGGGACGGGGTGTACACGGGGACAGGGCGTACACGGGGACGGGACGTACACGTTCACGGGGCAGCGTGTACACGAGGAAGGATGTACACGTGGACGGGGTGTACACGGGGACGGTGTGTACACGGGGACGGGGTGTACACGGGGAGAGGGCGTACACGGGGACGGGGCGTACACGGGGACGGGGTGTACAAGGGGACGGGGCTGCGTGTACACGGGGACGGGGTGTACACGGGGACGGGTGTACACGGGGACGGGGTGTACACGGGGAAATGGTGTACACAGGGACGGGGCTGCGTGTACACGGGGACGGGGTGTACAAGGGGACGGGGTTTACACGGGGACGGGATGTACAAGGGGACGGGGTGTACACGGGGACGGGGAATTGTGTACAAGGGGACGAGGTGTACACGGGGACTTTGTGTACGAGGGGACGGGGCAGCGTGTATACGGGGACGGGGTGTACACGGGGACGGGTGTACACGGGGACGGGGTGTACACGTGGAAATGGTGTACACAGGGACGGGGCTGCGTGTACACGGGGACGGGGTGTACAAGGGGACGGGGTTTACACGGGGACGGGATGTACAAGGGGACGGGGTGTACACGGGGACGGGGAATTGTGTACAAGGGGACGAGGTGTACACGGGGACTTGGTGTACGAGGGGACGGGGCAGCGTGTATAAGGGGACGGGGTGTACACGGGGACGGGGTGTACACAGGGTCGGGGTGTACACGGGGACGGGGCGTACACGGGGACGGGGCAGCGTGTACACGGGGACGGGTTGTACACGTGGACGGGGTGTACACGGGGACGGGGTGTACAAGGGGACGGGGCTGCGTGTACACGGGGACGGGGTGTTCACGGGGACGGGTGTACACGGGGACGGGGTGTACACGGGGAAATGGTGTACACAGGGACGGGGCTGCGTGTACACGGGGACGGGGTGTACAAGGGGACGGGGTTTACACGGGGACGGGATGTACAAGGGGACGGGGTGTACACGGGGACGGGGAATTGTGTACAAGGGGACGAGGTGTACACGGGGACTTTGTGTACGAGGGGACGGGGCAGCGTGTATACGGGGACGGGGTGTACACGGGGACGGGGTGTACACGGGGACGGGGTGTATACGGGGACGGCGCAGCGTGTACACGGGGACGTGGTGCACGCGGGGACGGGGCATCGTGTACACGGGGCCGGGACGTAAACAGGGATGGGGCAGCGTGTACACGGCGACCGCGTGTACACGGGGACGGGAAGTACACGTGGACGGGTCAGCGTGTACACGGGGACGGGTGTACACGGGGACGGGGTTTAGACGGGGACGGGGCGTACACGGGGACGGGGCGCGCAAGCGGACGTGGCTGCGTGTACACGGGGACGGGGCAACGTGTACACGGAGACGGGGTGTACACGGGGACGGGGTGTACACGGGGACAGGGCGTACACGGGGACGGGACGTACACGGGGACGGGGCTGCGTATACACGGGGACGGGTGTACACGTGGACGGTGTGTACACGGGGACGGGACTGCGTGTACACTGGGACGGGGCAGCGTGTACGCGGGGACGGGGTGTACACGGGGATGGGGAGTACACGGGGACGGGGAGTACACGGGGACGGGGTGTACACGGGGACGGGGCGTCGTGTACACGGGGACGGGGTGTACACGTGGACGGGGCTGCGTGTAAACGGGGACGGGGCTGCGTGTACACGGTGACGGGGCTGCGTGTACACGGGGACGGGGTGTACACGGGGACTGGGTGTACACCTGGACGGGGCTACGTGTACACGGGGACGGGGCAGCGTGTACACGGGGACGGGGTGTACACGGGGACGGGTTGTTCACGGGGACGGGGCAGCGTGTAGACGGGGACGGGTCAGAGTGTACACGGGGACGGGGCGTACACGGGGACGGGGCGTACACGGGGACGTGTCTGTGTGTACAGGGGGACGGGGCAACGTGTACACGGACACGGAGTGTACACGGGGACGGGGTGTACACGGGGACAGGGCGTACACGGGGACGGGGCGTACACGGTCACGGGGCAGCGTGTACCCGGGGAAGGATGTACACGTGGACGGGGTGTACACGGGGACGGTGTGTACACGGGGACGGGGTGTACACGGGGAGAGGGCGTACACGGGGAAGGGGCGTACACGGGGACGGGGCTGCATGTACACTGGGACGGGGCAGCGTGTACGCGGGGACGGGGTGTACACGGGGAAGGGGTGTACAAGGGGACGGTGTGTACACGGGGACGGGGCTGCCTGTACACGGGGACGGGGCAGCGTGCACACGGGGATGGGGTGTACACGGGGACGGCGCAGTGTGTACACGGTGACGGGGCATACACGGGTACGGTGTGTACACGGGGACGGGGTGTACACGGGAACGGGGTGTACACGGGGATGGGGTGTACACGGGCACGGGGAGTACGCGGGGACGGGATGTACAAGGGGACGGGGTGTACACGGGGACGGGGCATTGTGTACACGGGAACGGGGTGTACACAGGGATGGGGTGTACACGGGGCCGGGGAGTACACGGGGACGGGGTGTACACGGGGACGGGGTGTACACGGTGACGGGGCTGCGTGTACACGGGGACGATGTAGAGTGTACACAGGGATGGGGTGTACACGGGGACGGGGAGTACACCTGGACTGGGCTACGTGTACACGGGGACGAGGCAGCGTGTACACGGGGTTGGGCTGTAGACGAAGACGGGGCAACGTGTACACGGGGACCGGGCATCGTGTACACATGGACGGGGTGTACACGGGTACGGGGTGTACACGGGGACGGGGCAACGTGTACACGGGGACGGGGCGTACACGGGGACGGGGTGTACACGGGGACGGGGCGTACACGGGGATGGGGCGTACACGGGGACGGGGCAACGTGTACACGGAGACGGGGTGTACACGGGGACGGGGTGTACACGGGGACAGGGCGTACACGGGGACGGGGCGTACACGGGGACGGGACAGCGTGTACACGGGGACGGGTGTACACGTGGACGGGGTGTACACGGGGACGGGGTGTACACGGGGACGGGGTGTACACGGGGAGAGGGCGTACACGTGGACGGGGCTGCGTGTACACTGGGACGGGGCAGCGTGTACGCGGGGACGGGGTTGTACACGGGGAAGGGTGTATACGGGGACGGGGCAGCATGTACACGGGGACGGTTCGTACACGGCGACGGGGCAACTTGTACAAGGGGACGGGGTGTACACGGGAACGGGGCGTACACGGGGACGTGGCTGCATGTACACGGGGACGGGGCATCGTGTACACGGGGACGGTGTGTACACGGGGTCGGGGTGTACACGGGGACGGGGTGTACACGGGGAAATAGTGTACACAGGGACGGGGCAGCGTGTACACTGGGACGGGGTGTACAAGGGGACGGGGTTTACACGGGGACGGGATGTACAAGGGGACGGGGTGTACACGTGGACGGGGCTAAGTGTACACGGGGACGGGGCAGAGTGTACACGGGGACGGGGTGTACACGGGGACGGGGTGTACGCGGGGACGGTGTGTACGAGGGGACAGGGCAGCTTGTATACGGGGACGGGGTGTACACGGGGACGGGGTGTACACGGTGACGGGGCTGCGTGTACACGGGGACGGGGTAGCGTGTACACGGGGACGGGGTGTACACGGGGACGGGGTGTACACGTGGACGGGGCTACGTGTACACGGGGACGGGGCAGAGTGTACACGGGGACGGGGTGTACACGGGGACGGGGTGTACGCGGGGACGGTGTGTACACGGGTACGGGGCAGCGTGTACACGGGGACGGGGTGTACACGATGACGGGGCAGCGTGTACACGGGGACCGGGCAGCGTGTACACAGGGACGGGGTGTACACGGGGACGGGGTGTATACGGGGACGGCGCAGCGTGTACACGGGGTCGTGGTGCACGCGGGGACGGGGCATCGTGTACACGGGGCCGGGGTGTACACAGGGACGGAGCAGCGTGTACACGGCGACAGCGTGTACACGGGGACGGGAAGTACACGGGGACGGGTCAGCGTGTACACTGGGACGGGTGTACACGGGGACGGGGTGTAGACGGGGACGGGGCGTACACGGGGACGGGGCGCGCAAGGGGACGTGGCTGCGTGTACACGGGGACGGGGCAACGTGTACACGGAGACGGGGTGTACACGGGGACGGGGTGTACACGGGGACAGGGCGTACACGGGGACGGGGCGTACACGGGGACAGGGCAGCGTGTACACGGGGACGGGTGTACACGTGGACGGAGTGTACACGGGGACGGGGCTGCGTGTACACTGGGACGGGGCAGCGTGTACGCGGGGACGGGGTGTACACGGGGAAGGGAGTATACGTGGACGGGGCAGCATGTACACGGGGACGGTTCGTACACGACGACGGGGCAACGTGCACACGGGAACGGGGTGTACACGGGGAAGGGGTGTACAAGGGGACGGGGTGTACACGGGGACGGGGTGTACACGGGGACGAGGAGTACACGGGGACGGGCGTACTAGGGGACAGGGCGTACACGGGGACGGGGCAGCGTGTACACGGGACTGGGTGTGCACGGGGACGGGGTGTAAACGGGGACGGGGCTGCGTGTACACGGGGACGGGGCAGCGTGCACACGGGGATGGGGTGTACACGGGGACGGGGCAGCGTGTACACGGGGACGGGGCATACACGGGTACGGGTTGTACACGGGGACGGGGTGTAAACGGGGATGGGGAGTACACGGGGACGGGGAGTACACGGGGACGGGGTGTACACGGGGACGGGGCGTCGTGTACACGGGGACGGGGTGTACACGTGTGCGGGGCTGCGTGTAAACGGGGACGGGGCTGCGTGTACACAGTGACGGGGCTACGTGTACACGGGGACGGGGCAGCGTGTACACGGGGACGGGGTGTACACGGGGACGGGTTGTTCACGGGGACGGGGCAGCGTGTACACGGGGACGGGTCAGAGTGTACACAGGGACGGGTGTACACGGGGACGGGGTGTACACGGGGACGGGGCGTACACGGGGACGGGGCGTACACGGGGACGTGTCTGCGTGTACAGGGGGACGGGGCAACGTGTACACGGACACGGGGTTTTCACGGGGACGGGGTGTACACGGGGACAGGGCGTACACGGGGACGGGGCGTACACGGTCACGGGGCAGCGTGTACACGGGGAAGGATGTACACGTGGACGGGGTGTACACGGGGACGGTGTGTACACGGGGACGGGGTGTACACGGGGAGAGGGCGTACACAGGGACGGGGCGTACACGGGGACGGGGCTGCGTGTACACTGGGAGGGGGCAGCGTGTACGCGGGGACGGGGTGTACACGTGGACGGGGCTGCGTGTAAACGGGGACGGGGCTGCGTGTACACGGTGACGGGGCTGCGTGTACACGGGGACGGGGTGTACACGGGGACTGGGTGTACACCTGGACGGGGCTACGTGTACACGGGGACGGGGCAGCGTGTACACGGGGACGGGGTGTACACGGGGACGGGTTGTTCACGGGGACGGGGCAGCGTGTAGACGGGGACGGGTCAGAGTGTACACGTGGACGGGGCGTACACGGGGCTGCGTGTACACGGGGACGGGGTGTACACGGGGACTGGGTGTACACCTGGACGGGGCTACGTGTACACGGGGACGGGGCAGCGTGTACACGGGGACGGGGTGTACACGGGGACGGGTTGTTCACGGGGACGGGGCAGCGTGTAGACGGGGACGGGTCAGAGTGTACACAGAGACGGGTGTACACGGGGACGGGGTGTACACGGGGACGGGGCGTACACGGGGACGGGGCGTACACGGGGACGTGTCTGCGTGTACAGGGGGACGGGGCAACGTGTACACGGACACGGGGTTTTCACGGGGACGGGGTGTACACGGGGACAGGGCGTACACGGGGACGGGGCGTACACGGTCACGGGGCAGCGTGTACACGGGGAAGGATGTACACGTGGACGGGGTGTACACGGGGACGGTGTGTACACGGGGACGGGGTGTACACGGGGAGAGGGCGTACACAGAGACGGGGCGTACACGGGGACGGGGCTGCGTGTACACTGGGAGGGGGCAGCGTGTACGCGGGGACGGGGTGTACACGTGGACGGGGCTGCGTGTAAACGGGGACGGGGCTGCGTGTACACGGTGACGGGGCTGCGTGTACACGGGGACGGGGTGTACACGGGGACTGGGTGTACACCTGGACGGGGCTACGTGTACACGGGGACGGGGCAGCGTGTACACGGGGACGGGGTGTACACGGGGACGGGTTGTTCACGGGGACGGGGCAGCGTGTAGACGGGGACGGGTCAGAGTGTACACGTGGACGGGGCGTACACGGGGACGGGGCGTACACGGGGACGTGTCTGCGTGTACAGGGGGACGGGGCAACGTGTACACGGACACGGAGTGTACACGGGGACGGGGTGTACACGGGGACAGGGCGTACACGGGGACGGGGCAGACACGGTCACGGGGCAGCGTGTACACGGGGAAGGATGTACACGTGGACGGGGTGTACATGGGGACGGTGTGTACACGGGGACGGGGTGTACACGGGGAGAGGGCGTACACGGGGACGGGGCGTACACGGGGACGGGGTGTACAAGGGGACGGGGCAGCGTGTACACGGGGACGGGGTGTACACGGGGACGGGTTGTTCACGGGGACGGGGCAGCGTGTAGACGGGGACGGGTCAGAGTGTACACGGGGACGGGGCGTACACGGGGACGGGGCGTACACGGGGACGTGTCTGCGTGTACAGGGGGACGGGGCAACGTGTACACGGACACGGAGTGTACACGGGGACGGGGTGTACACGGGGACAGGGCGTACACGGGGACGGGGCGTACACGGTCACGGGGCAGCGTGTACACGGGGAAGGATGTACACGTGGACGGGGTGTACATGGGGACGGTGTGTACACGGGGACGGGGTGTACACGGGGAGAGGGCGTACACGGGGACGGGGCGTACACGGGGACGGGGTGTACAAGGGGACGGGGCTGCGTGTACACGGCGACGGGGTGTACACGGGGACGGGTGTACACGGGGACGGGGTGTACACGGGGAAATGGTGTACACAGGGACGGGGCTGCGTGTACACGGGGACGGGGTGTACAAGGGGACGAGGTTTACACGGGGACGGGATGTGCAAGGGGACGGGGTGTACACGGGGACGGGGAATTGTGTACAAGGGGACGAGGTGTACACGGGGACTTTGTGTACGAGGGGACGGGGCAGCGTGTATACGGGGACGGGGTGTACACGGGGACGGGTGTACACGGGGACGGGGTGTACACGTGGAAATGGTGTACACAGGGACGGGGCTGCGTGTACACGGGGACGGGGTGTACAAGGGGACGGGGTTTACACGGGGACGGGATGTACAAGGGGACGGGGTGTACACGGGGACGGGGAATTGTGTACAAGGGGACGAGGTGTACACGGGGACTTGGTGTACGAGGGGACGGGGCAGCGTGTATACGGGGACGGGGTGTACACGGGGACGGGGTGTACACGGGGTCGGGGTGTACACGGGGACGGGGCGTACACGGGGACGGGGCAGCGTGTACACGGGGACGGGGTGTACACGTGGACGGGGTGTACACGGGGACGGGGTGTACAAAGGGACGGGGCTGCGTGTACACGGGGACGGGGTGTTCACGGGGACGGGTGTACACGGGGACGGGGTGTACACGGGGAAATGGTGTACACAGGGACGGGGCTGCGTGTACACGGGGACGGGGTTTACACGGGGACGGGATGTACAAGGGGACGGGGTGTACACGGGGACGGGGAATTGTGTACAAGGGGACGAGGTGTACACGGGGACTTTGTGTACGAGGGGACGGGGCAGCGTGTATACGGGGACGGGGTGTACACGGGGACGGGGTGTACACGGGGACGGGGTGTATACGGGGACGGCGCAGCGTGTACACGGGGACGTGGTGCACGCGGGGATGGGGCGTACACGGGGACGTGTCTGCGTGTACAGGGGGACGGGGCAACGTGTACACGGACACGGGGTTTTCACGGGGACGGGGTGTACACGGGGACAGGGCGTACACGGGGACGGGGCGTACACGGTCACGGGGCAGCGTGTACACGGGGAAGGATGTACACGTGGACGGGGTGTACACGGGGACGGTGTGTACACGGGGACGGGGTGTACACGGGGAGAGGGCGTACACAGGGACGGGGCGTACACGGGGACGGGGCTGCGTGTACACTGGGACGGGGCAGCGTGTACGCGGGGACGGGGTGTACACGTGGACGGGGCTGCGTGTAAACGGGGACGGGGCTGCGTGTACACGGTGACGGGGCTGCGTGTACACGGGGACGGGGTGTACACGGGGACTGGGTGTACACCTGGACGGGGCTACGTGTACACGGGGACGGGGCAGCGTGTACACGGGGACGGGGTGTACACGGGGACGGGTTGTTCACGGGGACGGGGCAGCGTGTAGACGGGGACGGGTCAGAGTGTACACGGGGACGGGGCGTACACGGGGACGGGGCGTACACGTGGACGTGTCTGCGTGTACAGGGGGACGGGGCAACGTGTACACGGACACGGAGTGTACACGGGGACGGGGTGTACACGGGGACAGGGCGTACACGGGGACGGGGCGTACACGGTCACGGGGCAGCGTGTACACGGGGAAGGATGTACACGTGGACGGGGTGTACACGGGGACGGTGTGTACACGGGGACGGGGTGTACACGGGGAGAGGGCGTACACGGGGACGGGGCGTACACGGGGACGGGGTGTACAAGGGGACGGGGCTGCGTGTACACGGCGACGGGGTGTACACGGGGACGGGTGTACACGGGGACGGGGTGTACACGGGGAAATGGTGTACACAGGGACGGGGCTGCGTGTACACGGGGACGGGGTGTACAAGGGGACGAGGTTTACACGGGGACGGGATGTACAAGGGGATGGGGTGTACACGGGGACGGGGAATTGTGTACAAGGGGACGAGGTGTACACGGGGACTTTGTGTACGAGGGGACGGGGCAGCGTGTATACGGGGAAGGGGTGTACACGGGGACGGGTGTACACGGGGACGGGGTGTACACGTGGAAATGGTGTACACAGGGACGGGGCTGCGTGTACACGGGGACGGGGTGTACAAGGGGACGGGGTTTACACGGGGACGGGATGTACAAGGGGATGGGGTGTACACGGGGACGGGGAATTGTGTACAAGGGGACGAGGTGTACACGGGGACTTTGTGTACGAGGGGACGGGGCAGCGTGTATACGGGGACGGGGTGTACACGGGGACGGGTGTACACGGGGACGGGGTGTACACGTGGAAATGGTGTACACAGGGACGGGGCTGCGTGTACACGGGGACGGGGTGTACAAGGGGACGGGGTTTACACGGGGACGGGATGTACAAGGGGACGGGGTGTACACGGGGACGGGGAATTGTGTACAAGGGGACGAGGTGTACACGGGGACTTGGTGTACGAGGGGACGGGGCAGCGTGTATACGGAGACGGGGTGTACACGGGGACGGGGTGTACACGGGGTCGGGGAGTACACGGGGACGGGGTGTACACGGGGACGGGGCGTCGTGTACACGGGGACGGGGTGTACACGTGTGCGGGGCTGCGTGTAAACGGGGACGGGGCTGCGTGTACACAGTGACGGGGCTACGTGTACACGGGGACGGGGCAGCGTGTACACGGGGACGGGGTGTACACGGGGACGGGTTGTTCACGGGGACGGGGCAGCGTGTACACGGGGACGGGTCAGAGTGTACACAGGGACGGGTGTACACGGGGACGGGGTGTACACGGGGACGGGGCGTACACGGGGACGGGGCGTACACGGGGACGTGTCTGCGTGTACAGGGGGACGGGGCAACGTGTACACGGACACGGGGTTTTCACGGGGACGGGGTGTACACGGGGACAGGGCGTACACGGGGACGGGGCGTACACGGTCACGGGGCAGCGTGTACACGGGGAAGGATGTACACGTGGACGGGGTGTACACGGGGACGGTGTGTACACGGGGACGGGGTGTACACGGGGAGAGGGCGTACACAGGGACGGGGCGTACACGGGGACGGGGCTGCGTGTACACTGGGACGGGGCAGCGTGTACGCGGGGACGGGGTGTACACGTGGACGGGGCTGCGTGTAAACGGGGACGGGGCTGCGTGTACACGGTGACGGGGCTGCGTGTACACGGGGACGGGGTGTACACGGGGACTGGGTGTACACCTGGACGGGGCTACGTGTACACGGGGACGGGGCAGCGTGTACACGGGGACGGGGTGTACACGGGGACGGGTTGTTCACGGGGACGGGGCAGCGTGTAGACGGGGACGGGTCAGAGTGTACACGGGGACGGGGCGTACACGGGGACGGGGCGTACACGGGGACGTGTCTGCGTGTACAGGGGGACGGGGCAACGTGTACACGGACACGGAGTGTACACGGGGACGGGGTGTACACGGGGACAGGGCGTACACGGGGACGGGGCGTAGACGGTCACGGGGCAGCGTGTACACGGGGAAGGATGTACACGTGGACGGGGTGTACACGGGGACGGTGTGTACACGGGGACGGGGTGTACACGGGGAGAGGGCGTACACGGGGACGGGGCGTACACGGGGACGGGGTGTACAAGGGGACGGGGCTGCGTGTACACGGCGACGGGGTGTACATGGGGACGGGTGTACACGGGGACGGGGTGTACACGGGGAAATGGTGTACACAGGGACGGGGCTGCGTGTACACGGGGACGGGGTGTACAAGGGGACGAGGTTTACACGGGGACGGGATGTACAAGGGGACGGGGTGTACACGGGGACGGGGAATTGTGTACAAGGGGACGAGGTGTACACGGGGACTTTGTGTACGAGGGGACGGGGCAGCGTGTATACGGGGACGGGGTGTACACGGGGACGGGTGTACACGGGGACGGGGTGTACACGTGGAAATGGTGTACACAGGGACGGGGCTGCGTGTACACGGGGACGGGGTGTACAAGGGGACGGGGTTTACACGGGGACGGGATGTACAAGGGGACGGGGTGTACACGGGGACGGGGAATTGTGTACAAGGGGACGAGGTGTACACGGGGACTTGGTGTACGAGGGGACGGGGCAGCGTGTATACGGGGACGGGGTGTACACGGGGACGGGGTGTACACGGGGTCGGGGTGTACACGGGGACGGGGCGTACACGGGGACGGGGCAGCGTGTACACGGGGACGGGGTGTACACGTGGACGGGGTGTACACGGGGACGGGGTGTACAAGGGGACGGGGCTGCGTGTACACGGGGACGGGGTGTTCACGGGGACGGGTGTACACGGGGACGGGGTGTACACGGGGAAATGGTGTACACAGGGACGGGGCTGCGTGTACACGGGGACGGGGTGTACAAGGGGACGGGGTTTACACGGGGACGGGATGTACAAGGGGACGGGGTGTACACGGGGACGGGGAATTGTGTACAAGGGGACGAGGTGTACACGGGGACTTTGTGTACGAGGGGACGGGGCAGCGTGTATACGGGGACGGGGTGTACACGGGGACGGGGTGTACACGGGGACGGGGTGTATACGGGGACGGCGCAGCGTGTACACGGGGACGTGGTGCACGCGGGGACGGGGCATCGTGTACACGGGGCCGGGGCGTAAACAGGGATGGGGCAGCGTGTACACGGCGACCGCGTGTACACGGGGACGGGAAGTACACGGGGACGGGTCAGCGTGTACACGGGGACGGGTGTACACGGGGACGGGGTGTACACGGGGATGGGGAGTACACGGGGACGGGGAGTACACGGGGACGGGGTGTACACGGGGACGGGGCGTCGTGTACACGGGGACGGGGTGTACACGTGGACGGGGCTGCGTGTAAACGGGGACGGGGCTGCGTGTACACGGTGACGGGGCTGCGTGTACACGGGGACGGGGTGTACACGGGGACTGGGTGTACACCTGGACGGGGCTACGTGTACACGGGGACGGGGCAGCGTGTACACGGTGACGGGGTGTACACGGGGACGGGTTGTTCACGGGGACGGGGCAGCGTGTAGACGGGGACGGGTCAGAGTGTACACGGGGACGGGGCGTACACGGGGACGGGGCGTACACGGGGACGTGTCTGCGTGTACAGGGGGACGGGGCAACGTGTACACGGACACGGAGTGTACACGGGGACGGGGTGTACACGGCGACAGGGCGTACACGGGGACGGGGCGTACACGGTCACGGGGCAGCGTGTACACGGGGAAGGATGTACACGTGGACGGGGTGTACACGGGGACGGTGTGTACACGGGGACGGGTTGTACACGGGGAGAGGGCGTACACGGGGAAGGGGCGTACACGGGGACGGGGCTGCATGTACACTGGGACGGGGCGGCGTGTACGCGGGGACGGGGTGTACACGGGGAAGGGGTGTACAAGGGGACGGTGTGTACACGGGGACGGGGCTGCCTGTACACGGGGACGGGGCAGCGTGCACACGGGGTTGGGGTGTACACGGGGACGGCGCAGTGTGTACACGGTGACGGGGCATACACGGGTACGGTGTGTACACGGGGACGGGGTGTACACGGGAACGGGGTGTACACGGGGATGGGGTGTACACGGGCACGGGGAGTACGCGGGGACGGGATGTACAAGGGGACGGGGTGTACACGGGGACGGGGCATTGTGTACACGGGAACGGGGTGTACACAGGGATGGGGTGTACACGGGGCCGGGGAGTACACGGGGACGGGGTGTACACGGGGACGGGGTGTACACGGTGACGGGGCTGCGTGTACACGGGGACGATGTAGAGTGTACACGGGGATGGGGTGTACACGGGGACGGGGTGTACACCTGGACTGGGCTACGTGTACACGGGGACGAGGCAGCGTGTACACGGGGTTGGGCTGTAGACGAAGACGGGGCAACGTGTACACGGGGACCGGGCATCGTGTACACAGGGACGGGGTGTACACGGGGACGGGGTGTACACGGGGACGGGGCAACGTGTACACGGGGACGGGGCGTACACGGGGACGGGGTGTACACGGGGACGGGGCGTACACGGGGATGGGGCGTACACGGGGACGGGGCAACGTGTACACGGAGACGGGGTGTACACGGGGACGGGGTGTACACGGGGACAGGGCGTACACGGGGACGGGGCGTACACGGGGGCGGGACAGCGTGTACACGGGGACGGGTGTACACGTGGACGGGGTGTACACGGGGACGGGGTGTACACGGGGACGGGGTGTACACGGGGAGAGGCCGTACACGGGGACGGGGCTGAGTGTACACTGGGACGGGGCAGAGTGTACGCGGGGACGGGGTGTACACGGGGAAGGGTGTATACGGGGACGGGGCAGCATGTACACGGGGACGGGGCATCGTGTACACGGGGACGGTGTGTACACGGGGTCGGGGTGTACACGGGGACGGGGCGTACACGGGGAAGGGGCTGCATGTACACGGGGACGGGGCATCGTGTACACGGGGACTGTGTGTACACGGGGTCGGGGTGTACACGGGGACGGGGCGTACACGGGGACGGGGCAGCGTGTACACGGGGATGGGGTGTACACGTGGACGGGGTGTACACGGGGACGGGGTGTACAAGGGGACGGGGCTGCGTGTACACGAGAACGGGGTGTACACGGGGACGGGTGTACAAGGGGACGGGGTGTACACGGGGAAATAGTGTACACAGGGACGGGGCTGCGTGTACACGGGGACGGGGTGTACAAGGGGACGGGGTTTACACGGGGACGGGATGTAGAAGGGGACGGGGTGTACACGGGGACGGGGCAGAGTGTACACGGGGACGGGGTGTACACGGGGACGGGGTGTACGCCGGGACGGTGTGTACGAGGGGACAGGGCAGCTTGTATACGGGGACGGGGTGTACACGGGGACGGGGTGTACACGGTGACGGGGCTGCGTGTACACGGGGACGGGGTAGCGTGTACACGGGGACGGGGTGTACACGGGGACGGGGTGTACACGTGGACGGGGCTACGTGTACACGGGGACGGGGCAGAGTGTACACGGGGACGGGGTGTACACGGGGACGGGGTGTACGCGGGGACGGTGGTTACACGGGTACGGGGCAGCGTGTACACGGGGACGGGGTGTACACGATGACGGGGCAGCGTGTACACGGGGACCGGGCAGCGTGTACACAGGGACGGGGTGTACACGGGGACGGGGTGTATACGGGGACGGCGCAGCGTGTACACGGGGTCGTGGTGCACGCGGGGACGGGGCATCGTGTACACGGGGCCGGGGTGTACACAGGGACGGAGCAGCGTGTACACGGCGACAGCGTGTACACGGGGACGGGAAGTACACGGGGACGGGTCAGCGTGTACACTGGGACGGGTGTACACGGGGACGGGGTGTAGACGGGGACGGGGCGTACACGGGGACGGGGCGCGCAAGGGGACGTGGCTGCGTGTACACGGGGACGGGGCAACGTGCACACGGAGACGGGGTGTACACGGGGACGGGGTGTACACGGGGACAGGGCGTACACGGGGACGGGGCGTACACGGGGACGGGGCAGCGTGTACACGGGGACGGGTGTACACGTGGACGGAGTGAACACGGGGACGGGGCTGCGTGTACACTGGGACGGGGCAGCGTGTACGCGGGGACGGGGTGTACACGGGGAAGGGAGTATACGTGGACGGGGCAGCATGTACACGGGGACGGTTCGTACACGACGACGGGGCAACGTGCACACGGGAACGGGGTGTACACGGGGAAGGGGTGTACAAGGGGACGGGGTGTACACGGGGACGGGGTGTACACGGGGACGAGGAGTACATGGGGACGGGCGTACTCGGGGACGGGGCGTAC
The DNA here is from genome assembly GCF_053455715.1 of Rhinoraja longicauda. Classification (NCBI taxonomy): domain Eukaryota; kingdom Metazoa; phylum Chordata; class Chondrichthyes; order Rajiformes; family Arhynchobatidae; genus Rhinoraja; species Rhinoraja longicauda. The sequence goes on from NW_027601368.1 coordinate 186,142, forward strand.
ACGGGGACGGGGCAGCGTGTACACGGGACGGGGTGTGCACGGGGACGGGGTGTAAACGGGGACGGGGCTGCGTGTACACGGGGACGGGGCAGCGTGCACACGGGGATGGGGTGTTCACGGGGACGGGGCAGCGTGTACACGGGGACGGGGCATACACGGGTACGGGGTGTACACGGGGACGGGGTGTACACGGGGATGGGGAGTACACGGGGACGGGGAGTACACGGGGACGGGGTGTACACGGGGACGGGGCGTCGTGTACACGGGGACGGGGTGTACACGTGGACGGGGCTGCGTGTAAACGGGGACGGGGCTGCGTGTACACGGTGACGGGGCTGCGTGTACACGGGGACGGGGTTGTACACCTGGACGGGGCTACGTGTACACGGGGACGGGGCAGCGTGTACACGGGGACGGGGTGTACACGGGGACGGGTTGTTCACGGGGACGGGGCAGCGTGTACACGGGGACGGGTCAGAGTGTACACAGGGACGGGTGTACACGGGGACGGGGTGTACACGGGGACGGGGCGTACACGGGGACGGGGCGTACACTGGGACGTGTCTTCGTGTACAGGGGGACGGGGCAACGTGTACACGGACACGGGGTTTTCACGGGGACGGGGTGTACACGGGGACAGGGCGTACACGGGGACGGGGCGTACACGGTACCGGGGCAGCGTGTACACGGGGAAGGATGTACACGTGGACGGGGTGTACACGGGGACGGTGTGTACACGGGGACGGGGTGTACACGGGGAGAGGGCGTACACAGGGACGGGGCGTACACGGGGACGGGGCTGCGTGTACACTGGGACGGGGCAGCGTGTACGCGGGGACGGGGTGTACACGGGGAAGGGGTGTACAAGTGGACGGGGTGTACACGGGGACGGGGCTGCGTGTACACGGGGACGGGGCAGCGTGCACACGGGGATGGGGTGTACACGGGGACGGCGCAGTGTGTACACGGGGACGGGGTGTACACGGGGATGGGGAGTACACGGGGACGGGGAGTACACGGGGACGGGGTGTACACGGGGACGGGGCGTCGTGTACACGGGGACGGGGTGTACACGTGGACGGGGCTGCGTGTAAACGGGGACGGGGCTGCGTGTACACGGTGACGGGGCTGCGTGTACACGGGGACGGGGTGTACACGGGGACTGGTTGTACACCTGGACGGGGCTACGTGTACACGGGGACGGGGCAGCGTGTACACGGGGACGGGGTGTACACGGGGACGGGGTGTACAAGGGGACGGGGCTGCGTGTACACGAGAACGGGGTGTACACGGGGACGGGTGTACAAGGGGACGGGGTGTACACGGGGAAATAGTGTACACAGGGACGGGGCTGCGTGTACACGGGGACGGGGTGTACAAGGGGACGGGGTTTACACGGGGACGGGATGTAGAAGGGGACGGGGTGTACACGGGGACGGGGCAGAGTGTACACGGGGACGGGGTGTACACGGGGACGGGGTGTACGCCGGGACGGTGTGTACGAGGGGACAGGGCAGCTTGTATACGGGGACGGGGTGTACACGGGGACGGGGTGTACACGGTGACGGGGCTGCGTGTACACGGGGACGGGGGTAGCGTGTACACGGGGACGGGGTGTACACGGGGACGGGGTGTACACGTGGACGGGGCTACGTGTACACGGGGACGGGGCAGAGTGTACACGGGGACGGGGTGTACACGGGGACGGGGTGTACGCGGGGACGGTGGTTACACGGGTACGGGGCAGCGTGTACACGGGGACGGGGTGTACACGATGACGGGGCAGCGTGTACACGGGGACCGGGCAGCGTGTACACAGGGACGGGGTGTACACGGGGACGGGGTGTATACGGGGACGGCGCAGCGTGTACACGGGGTCGTGGTGCACGCGGGGACGGGGCATCGTGTACACGGGGCCGGGGTGTACACAGGGACGGAGCAGCGTGTACACGGCGACAGCGTGTACACGGGGACGGGAAGTACACGGGGACGGGTCAGCGTGTACACTGGGACGGGTGTACACGGGGACGGGGTGTAGACGGGGACGGGGCGTACACGGGGACGGGGCGCGCAAGGGGACGTGGCTGCGTGTACACGGGGACGGGGCAACGTGCACACGGAGACGGGGTGTACACGGGGACGGGGTGTACACGGGGACAGGGCGTACACGGGGACGGGGCGTACACGGGGACGGGGCAGCGTGTACACGGGGACGGGTGTACACGTGGACGGAGTGAACACGGGGACGGGGCTGCGTGTACACTGGGACGGGGCAGCGTGTACGCGGGGACGGGGTGTACACGGGGAAGGGAGTATACGTGGACGGGGCAGCATGTACACGGGGACGGTTCGTACACGACGACGGGGCAACGTGCACACGGGAACGGGGTGTACACGGGGAAGGGGTGTACAAGGGGACGGGGTGTACACGGGGACGGGGTGTACACGGGGACGAGGAGTACATGGGGACGGGCGTACTCGGGGACGGGGCGTACACGGGGACGGGGCAGCGTGTACACGGGACGGGGTGTGCACGGGGACGGGGTGTAAACGGGGACGGGGCTGCGTGTACACGGGGACGGGGCAGCGTGCACACGGGGATGGGGTGTTCACGGGGACGGGGCAGCGTGTACACGGGGACGGGGCATACACGGGTACGGGGTGTACACGGGGACGGGGTGTACACGGGGATGGGGAGTACACGGGGACGGGGAGTACACGGGGACGGGGTGTACACGGGGACGGGGCGTCGTGTACACGGGGACGGGGTGTACACGTGGACGGGGCTGCGTGTAAACGGGGACGGGGCTGCGTGTACACGGTGACGGGGCTGCGTGTACACGGGGACGGGGTTGTACACCTGGACGGGGCTACGTGTACACGGGGACGGGGCAGCGTGTACACGGGGACGGGGTGTACACGGGGACGGGTTGTTCACGGGGACGGGGCAGCGTGTACACGGGGACGGGTCAGAGTGTACACAGGGACGGGTGTACACGGGGACGGGGTGTACACGGGGACGGGGCGTACACGGGGACGGGGCGTACACTGGGACGTGTCTTCGTGTACAGGGGGACGGGGCAACGTGTACACGGACACGGGGTTTTCACGGGGACGGGGTGTACACGGGGACAGGGCGTACACGGGGACGGGGCGTACACGGTACCGGGGCAGCGTGTACACGGGGAAGGATGTACACGTGGACGGGGTGTACACGGGGACGGTGTGTACACGGGGACGGGGTGTACACGGGGAGAGGGCGTACACAGGGACGGGGCGTACACGGGGACGGGGCTGCGTGTACACTGGGACGGGGCAGCGTGTACGCGGGGACGGGGTGTACACGGGGAAGGGGTGTACAAGTGGACGGGGTGTACACGGGGACGGGGCTGCGTGTACACGGGGACGGGGCAGCGTGCACACGGGGATGGGGTGTACACGGGGACGGCGCAGTGTGTACACGGGGACGGGGTGTACACGGGGATGGGGAGTACACGGGGACGGGGAGTACACGGGGACGGGGTGTACACGGGGACGGGGCGTCGTGTACACGGGGACGGGGTGTACACGTGGACGGGGCTGCGTGTAAACGGGGACGGGGCTGCGTGTACACGGTGACGGGGCTGCGTGTACACGGGGACGGGGTGTACACGGGGACTGGTTGTACACCTGGACGGGGCTACGTGTACACGGGGACGGGGCAGCGTGTACACGGGGACGGGGTGTACACGGGGACGGGTTGTTCACGGGGACGGGGCAGCGTGTACACGGGGACGGGTCAGAGTGTACACAGGGACGGGTGTACACGGGGACGGGGTGTACACGGGGACGGGGCGTACACGGGGACGGGGCGTACACTGGGACGTGTCTTCGTGTACAGGGGGACGGGGCAACGTGTACACGGACACGGGGTTTTCACGGGGACGGGGTGTACACGGGGACAGGGCGTACACGGGGACGGGGCGTACACGGTACCGGGGCAGCGTGTACACGGGGAAGGATGTACACGTGGACGGGGTGTACACGGGGACGGTGTGTACACGGGGACGGGGTGTACACGGGGAGAGGGCGTACACAGGGACGGGGCGTACACGGGGACGGGGCTGCGTGTACACTGGGACGGGGCAGCGTGTACGCGGGGACGGGGTGTACACGGGGAAGGGGTGTACAAGTGGACGGGGTGTACACGGGGACGGGGCTGCGTGTACACGGGGACGGGGCAGCGTGCACACGGGGATGGGGTGTACACGGGGACGGCGCAGTGTGTACACGGGTACGGTGTGTACACGGGGACGGGGTGTACACGGGGACGCGGCGTACGCGTGGACGGGATGTACAAGGGGACGGGGTGTACACGGGGACGGGGCATTGTGTACACGGGGACGAGGTGTACATGGGGACGTGGTGTACGAGGGGACGGGGCAGCGTGTACACGGGGAAGGGGTGTACACGGGGACGGGGTGTACACGGTGACGGGGCTGCGTGTACACGGGGACGGTGTAGCGTGTACACGGGGACGGGGTGTAGACGGGGACGGGGTGTACACCTGGACTGGGCTACGTGTACACGGGGACGAGGCAGCGTGTACACGGGGTTGCGGTGTACACGAGGACGGGGCAGCGTGTACACGGGGACCGGGCATCGTGTACACGGGGACGGGGTGTACTCGGGGACGGGGTGTATACGGGGACGGCGCATCGTGTACACGGGGACGTGGTGTACACGGGGACGGGGCATCGTGTACACGGGGACGGGGCGTACACGGGGACGGGGTGTACACGGGGACGGGGCGTACCCGGGGACGCGGCGTACACGGGGACGGGGCAACGTGTACACGGAGACGGGGTGTACACGGGGACGGGGTGTACACGGGGACAGGGCGTACACGGGGACGGGGCGTACACGGGGACGGGACAGCGTGTACACGGGGACGGGTGTACACGTGGACGGGGTGTAGACGGGGACGGGGTGTACACGGGGACGGGGTGTACACGGGGAGAGGGCGTACACGGGGACGGGGCTGCGTGTACACTGGGACGGGGCAGCGTGTACGCGGGGACGTGGTGTACACGGGGAAGGGTGTATATGGGGACGGGGCAGCATGTACACGGGGACGGTTCGTACACGGCGACGGGGCAACGTGTACAAGGGGACGGTGTGTACACGGGGTCGGGGGTACACGGGGACGGGGCGTACACGGGGACGGGGCAGCGTGTACACGGGGATGGGGTGTACACGTGGACGGGGTGTACACGGGTACGGGGTGTACAAGGAGACGGGGCTGAGTGTATACGGGGACGGGGTGTACACGGGGACGGGGTGTACACGGTGACGGGGCTGCGTGTACACGGGGACGGGGCATTGTGTACACGGGGACGAGGTGTACACGGGGACGTAGTGTACGAGGGGACGGGGCAGCGTATATACGGGGACGGAGTGTACACGGGGACGGGGTTTACACGGTGACGGGGCTGCGTGTACACGGGGACGGGGCGTACACGGGGACGGGGTGTACACGGGGACGGGGCGTACACGGGGACGCGGCGTACACGGGGACGGGGCAACGTGTACACGGAGACGGGGTGTACACGGGGACGGGGTGTACACGGGGACATGGCGTACACGGGGACGGGGCTACGTGTACACGTGGACGGGGTAGCGTGTACACGGGGACGGGGTGTACTAGGGGACGGGGTGTACACGGGGACGGGGCATTGTGTACACGGGGACGAGGTGTACACGGGGACGTGGTGTACGAGGGGACGGGGCAGCGTGTATACGGGGACGGGGTGTACACGGGGACGTGGTGTACACGGGGACGGGGCATCGTGTACACGGGGACGGGGCGTACACGGGGACGGGGTGTACACGGGGACGGGGCGTACACGGGGACGCGGCGTACACGGGGACGGGGCAACGTGTACACGGAGACGGGGTGTACACGGGGACGGGGTGTACACGGGGACAGGGCGTACACGGGGACGGGGCCTACACGGGGACGGGACAGCGTGTACACGGGGACGGGTGTACACGTGGACGGGGTGTACACGGGGACGGGGTGTACACGGGGACGGGGTGTACACGGGGAGAGGACGTACACGGGGACGGGGCTGCGTGTACACTGGGACGGGGCAGCGTGTACGCGAGGACGTGGTGTACACGGGGAAGGGTGTATACGGGGACGGGGCAGCATGTACACGGGGACGGTTCGTACACGGCGACGGGGCAACGTGTACAAGGGGACGGTGTGTACACGGGGTCGGGGTGTACACGGGGACGGGGCGTACACGGGGACGGGGCAGCGTGTACACGGGGATGGGGTGTACACGTGGACGGGGTGTACAAGGGGACGGGGTGTACAAGGGGACGGGGCTGCGTGTATACGGGGACGGGGTGTACACGGGGACGGGGTGTACACGGTGACGGGGCTGCGTGTACACGGGGACGGGGTAGCGTGGACACGGGGACGGGTTGTACACGGGGACAGGGTGTACACGGGGACGGGTGTACACGGGGACGGGGTGTACCCGGTGAAATGATGTACACAGGGACGGGGCTGCGTGTACACGGGGACGGGGTGTACAAGGGGACGGGGTTTACACGGGGAAGGGGTGTACACGGGGACGGGGCTGCGTGTACACGGGGACGGGGTGTACACGGGGACGGGGTGTACACGGGGACGGGGTGTACAGGGAGACGGGGTGTACACGGGGAAGGGGTGTACACGGGGACGGGGCATCGTGTACACGGGGACGATGCGTACATGGGGACGGGGCGTACACGGGGACGGGGCGTACATGCGGACGGGGCGTACACGGGGACGTGGCTGCGTGGACACGGGGACGGGGCATCGTGTACACGGGGACGGTGTGCACACGGTGTCGGGGTGTACACGGGGACGGGGCGTACACGGGGACGGGACAGCGTGTACACGGGGACGGGGTGTACACGTGGATGGGGTGTACACGGGGACGGGGTGTACAAGGGGACAGGGCTGCGTGTACACGGGGACGGGGCAGCGTGTACACAGGGAGGGGGCAGCGTGTACGCGAGGGCGGGGTGTACACGGAGACGAGAAGTACACGGGGACGGGGTGTACACGGGGAAATGGTGTACACAGGGACGGGGCTGCGTGTATACGGGGACGGGGTGTACAAGGGGACGGTGTGTACACGGGGGAGGGGTGTACAAGTGGACGGGGTGTACAAGGGGACGGGGTGTACACGGGGACGGGGCATTGTGTACACGGGGACCTGGTGTACGAGGGGACGGGGCAGCTTGTACACGGGGACGAGGTGTACACGGGGACGGGGTATACACGGGGACGGGGCTGCGTGTACACGGGGACGGGGTGTACACGGGGACGGGGTGTACACGGGGACGGGGTGTACAGGGAGACGGGGTGTACACGGGGAAGGGGTGTACACGGGGACGGGGCATCGTGTACACGGGGACGATGCGTACATGGGGACGGGGCGTACACGGGGACGGGGCGTACATGCGGACGGGGCGTACACGGGGACGTGGCTGCGTGGACACGGGGACGGGGCATCGTGTACACGGGGACGGTGTGCACACGGTGTCGGGGTGTACACGGGGACGGGGCGTACACGGGGACGGGACAGCGTGTACACGGGGACGGGGTGTACACGTGGATGGGGTGTACACGGGGACGGGGTGTACAAGGGGACAGGGCTGCGTGTACACGGGGACGGGGCAGCGTGTACACAGGGAGGGGGCAGCGTGTACGCGAGGGCGGGGTGTACACGGAGACGAGAAGTACACGGGGACGGGGTGTACACGGGGAAATGGTGTACACAGGGACGGGGCTGCGTGTATACGGGGACGGGGTGTACAAGGGGACGGTGTGTACACGGGGGAGGGGTGTACAAGTGGACGGGGTGTACAAGGGGACGGGGTGTACACGGGGACGGGGCATTGTGTACACGGGGACCTGGTGTACGAGGGGACGGGGCAGCTTGTACACGGGGACGAGGTGTACACGGGGACGGGGTATACACGATGACGGGGCTGCGTGTACACGGGGACGGGGCATCGTGCACACGGGGATGGGGTGTACACGGGGACACAGCAGCGTGTACACGGAGACGGGGCATACACGGGTACGGGGTGTACACGGGGACGGGGTGTACACGGGAACGGGGAGTACACGGGGATGGGGTGTACACGGGGACGGGGAGTACACGGGGACGGGATGTACACGGGGACGGGGCTGCGTGTAAACGGGGACTGGGCTGCGTGTACACGGTGACGGGGCAGCGTGTACATGGGGACGGGGTGTACACGGGGATGGGGCATCGTGTACACTGGGACGTGGTTGCGTGTACACGGGGACGGGGTGTACACGGGGACGGGGCTGCGTGTACACGGGGACGGGTTGTACACGGGGACGGGCTGTACACGGGGACGGGGTGTACACGGGGACGGGGTGTACACGGTGACGGGGCTGCGTGTATACGGGGACGGGGTAGCGTGTACACGGGGACGGGGTGTACACGGAGACGGGGTGTACACCTGGACGGGGCTACGTGTACACGGTGACGGGGCAGCGTGTACACGGAGACGGGGTGTACACGGGGACGGGGTGTACACGGGGACGGGGCAACGTGTACACGGGGACGGGGTGTACACGAGGACGGGGCAGCGTGTACACGGGGACGGGTGTACACGTGGACGGGGTGTACACGGGGACGGGGTGTACACGGGGACGGGGTGTACACGGGGAGAGGGCGTACATGGGGACGGGGCGTACACGGGGACGGGGCTGCGTGTATACTGGGACGGGGCAGCGTGTACGCGGGGACGGGGTGTACACGGGGAAGGGTGTATACGGGGACGGGGCAGCATGTACACGCGGAAGGTTCGTACACGGCGACGGGGCAACGTGTACACGGGGACGGGGTGTTCACGGGGACGGGGTGTACAAGGGGACGGTGTGTACACGGGGACGGGGTGTACACGGGGACGGGGCTGCGTGTACACGGGGACGGGGCAGCGTGCACACGGGGATGGGGTGTACACGGGGTCGGGGCAGCGTGTATCATATCATATCATATCATATATATACAGCCGGAAACAGGCCTTTTCGGCCCTCCAAGTCCGTGCCGCCCAGCGATCCCCGTACATTAACACTATCCTACACCCACTAGGGACAATTTTTACATTTACCCAGCCAATTAACCTACATACCTGTACGTCTTTGGAGTGTGGGAGGAAACCGAAGATCTCGGAGAAAACCCACGCAGGTCACGGGGAGAACGTACAAACTCCTTACAGTGCAGCACCCGTAGTCAGGATCGAACCTGAGTCTCCGGCGCTGCATTCGCTGTAAAGCAGCAACTCTACCGCTGCGCTACCGTGCCGCCCGGGGACGGGGTGTACACGGGGACGGGGTGTACAGGGAACGGGGTGTACACGGGGATGGGGTGTACACGGGGACGGGGAGTACACGGGGACGGGGTGTAAACGGGGACGGGGGTACACGGGGACGGGGCTACGTGTAAACGGGAACGGGGCTGCGTGTAAACGGTGACGGGGCAGCGTGTACACGGGGATGGGGTGTACACGGGGACGGGGAGTACATGGGGACGGGGTGTACACGGGGACGGAGTGTACACGGGGACGGGGCTGCGTGTAAACGGCGACGGGGTTGCGTGTACACGGTGACGGGGCAGCGTTTACACGGGGACGGGGTGTACACGGGGATGGGGCATCGTGTACGTGGTTGCGTGTACACGGGGACAGGGTGTACACGGGGACGGGGCTGCGTGTACACGGGGACGGGGTAGCGTGTACACGGGGACGGGGTGTTCACGGGGACGGGCTGTACACGGGGACAGGGTGTACACGGGGTCGGGGTGTACACGGGGACGGGGCATTGTGTACACGGGGACGAGGTGTACACGGGGACGTGGTGTACGAGGGGACGGGGCAGCGTGTACACGGGGTCGAGGTGTACACGGGGACGGGGTGTACACGGTGACGGGGCTGCGTGTACACGGGGACGGGGTAGCGTGTACACGGGGACGGGGTGTTCACGGGGACGGGCTGTACACGGGGACAGGGTGTACACGGGGACGGGGTGTACACGGTGACGGGGCTGCGTGTGTACGGGGACGGGGTAGCGTGTACACGGGGACGGGGTGTATACGGAGACGGGGTGTACACCTGGACGGGGCTACTTGTACACGGGGACGGGGCAGCGTGTACACGGAGACGGGGTGTACACGGGGACGGGGTGTACACGGGGACGGGGCAACGTGTACACGGGGACGGGGCGTCGTGTACACGGGGACGGGGTGTACACGGGGACGGGGCTGCGTGTAAACGGGAACGAGGCTGCGTGTATACGGTGACGGGGCAGCGTGTACACGGGGACGGGGTGTACTCGGGGATGGGGCATCGTGTAAACTGGGACTTGGCTGCGTGTACACGGGGACGGGGTGTACACGGGGACGGGGCTGCGTGTACTCGGGGACGGGGAAGCGTGTACACGGGGACGGGGAGTACACGGGGACGGGGTGTATACGTTGACGGGGAAGCGTGTACACGGGGACGGGGCTGCGTGTACTCGGGGACGGGGCAGCGTGTACACGGGGACGGGGAGTACACGGGGACGGGGTGTATACGTTGACGTGGAAGCGTGTACACGGGGACGGGAGTACACGGGGCGGGGCATACACCAGGACGGGGTGTACACGGGGACGGGGTGTACACGGGGACGGGGTGTACACGGGGACGGGGTGTACACGGGGACGGGGTGTACACGGGGAAGGGGTGTACACGGGGACGGGGCAGCGTGTACACGGGGACGGCGTGTACAAGGGGACGGGTGTAAACGGGGACTGGGTGTACAAGGGGACGGGGCTGCGTGTACACGGGGACGGGGTGTACACGGGGACGGGTGTACACGGGGACGGGGTGTACACGGGGACGGGGCTGCGTGTACACGGGGACGGGACAGCGTGTACACAGGGACGGGGCATCGTGTACGCGGGGACGGGGTGTACATGGGGACGGGGCGTACACGGGGACGGGGGGCGTACACGGGGACGGGACAGCGTGTACACGGGGACGGGTGTACACGTGGACGGGGTGTACACGGGGACGGGGTGTACACGGGGACGACGTGTAGAACGGGACGGGTGTACACGGGGACGGGGTGTACAAGGGGACGGGGCTGCGTGTACACGGGGACGGGGTGTACACGGGGACGGGTGTACACGGGGACGGGGTGTACACGGGGACGGGGCTGCGTGTACACGGGGACGGGGCAGCGTGCACACGGGGATGGGGTGTACACGGTGACGGGACATGTACAAGGGGACGGGGTGTACACGGGGACGGGGCGTACACGGGGACGGGCCAGCGTGTACACGGGACGGGGTGTGCACGGGGACGGGGTGTACACGGGGACGGGGCTGCGTGTACACGGGGACGGGGCAGCGTGCACACGGGGATGGGGTGTACACGTGGACGGGGCAGCGTGTACACGCGGACGAGGCATACACGTGTACGGGGTGTACACGGGGACGGGGTGTACACGGGAACGGGGTGTACACGGGGATGGGGTGTACACGGGGACGGGGAGTACACGGGGACGGATTGCACGCGGAGACGGGGCAGCGTGTACACGGGGACAGGGCATATACGGGGAAAGGGTGTACACGGGGACGGGGTGTACACGGGGACGGGGTGTACACGGGGACGGGGTGTAACCGGGGACGAGGCAGCGTGTATACGGGGACGGGTGTACACGGGGACGGGGAAGCGTGTACACGGGGACGGGGTGCACACGGGGATGGGGTGTACACGGGGACGGGGCAGCGTGTACACGGGGACGGGGGGCGTACACGGGGACGGGACAGCGTGTACACGGGGACGGGTGTACACGTGGACGGGGTGTACACGGGGACGACGTGTAGAACGGGACGGGTGTACACGGGGACGGGGTGTACAAGGGGACGGGGCTGCGTGTACACGGGGACGGGGTGTACACGGGGACGGGTGTACACGGGGACGGGGTGTACACGGGGACGGGGCTGCGTGTACACGGGGACGGGGCGGCGTGTACACAGGGACGAGGCAGCGTGTACGCGGACACGGGGTGTACACGGGGACGGGGCGTACACGGGGACGGGGGGCGTACACGGGGACGGGACAGCGTGTACACGGGGACGGGTGTACACGTGCACGGGGTGTACACGGGGACGGGGTGTACACGTGGACGGGGTGTACATGGGGAGAGGGCGTACAGGGGGACGGGGCTGCGTGTACACTGGGATGGGGCAGCGTGTACGCGGGGACGGGGTGTACACGGGGAAGGGTGTATACGGGGACGGGGCAGCATGTACACGGGGACGGTTCGTACACGGTGACGGGACATGTACAAGGGGACGGGGTGTACACGGGGACGGGGCGTACACGGGGACGGGCCAGCGTGTACACGGGACGGGGTGTGCACGGGGACGGGGTGTACACGGGGACGGGGCTGCGTGTACACGGGGACGGGGCAGCGTGCACACGGGGATGGGGTGTACACGTGGACGGGGCAGCGTGTACACGCGGACGAGGCATACACGTGTACGGGGTGTACACGGGGACGGGGTGTAACCGGGGACGAGGCAGCGTGTATACGGGGACGGGTGTACACGGGGACGGGGAAGCGTGTACACGGGGACGGGGTGCACACGGGGATGGGGTGTACACGGGGACGGGGCAGCGTGTACACGGGGACGGGGCATACACGGGTACGGGGTGTACACGGGGACGGGGTGTACACGGGAACGGGGTGTACACAGGGATGGGGTGTACACGGGGCCGGGGAGTACACGGGGACGGGGTGTACACGGGGACGGGGTGTACACGGGGAGGGGGCTGCGTGTAAACGGGGACGGGGCTGCGTGTACAGGGTGACGGGGCAGCGTGTACACGGGGACGGGGTGTGCACGGGGACGGGGCGTACACGGGGACGGTCGTACACTGGGACGTGGCTGCATGTACACGGGGACGGGGAATCGTGTACACGGGGACGGTGTGTACACGGGGTCGGGGTGTACACGGGGACGGGGCGTACACGGGGACGGGACTGCGAGTAAACAGGGACGTGGCTGCATGTACACGGGGACGGGGCAGCGTGTACACGGGGACGGGGCAGCGTGTACACGGGGACGGGGTGTACACGTGGACGGGGTGTACACGGGGACGGGGTGTACAAGGGGACGGGGCTGCGTGTACACGGGGACGGGGGGTACACGGGGACGGGGTGTACACGGGGAAATGTTGTACACAGGGACGGGGCTGCGTGTACACGGGGACGGGGTGTACACGGGAACGGGGTGTACACGGGGAAATGTTGTACACAGGGACGGGGCTGCGTGTATACGGGGACGGGGTGTACAAGGGGACGGTGTGTACACGGGGACGGGGTGTACAAGGGGACGGGGTGTACAAGGGGACGGGGTGTACACGGGGACGGGGCATTGTGTACACGGGGACGAGGTGTACACGGGGACGTGGTGTGCGAGGGGACGGGGCAGCGTGTACACGGGGACGAGGTGTACACGGGGACGGGGTGTACACGGTGACGGGGCTGCGTGTACACGGTGACGGGGCTGCGTGTACACGGGGACGGGGTAGCGTGTACACGTGGACGAGGTGTACACGTGGACGGGGCTACGTTTACACGGGGACGGGGCAGCGTGTACACGGGGACGGGGTGTACACGGGGACGGGGTGTACACGGTGACGGGGCTGCGTGTACACGGTGACGGGGCTGCGTGTACACTGGGACGGGGTAGCGTGTACACGTGGACGGGGAGTACACGGGGACGGGGTGTATACGTTGACGGGGAAGCGTGTATACGGGGACGGGAGTACACGGGGCGGGGCATACACCAGGACGGGGTGTACACGGGGACGGGGTGTACACGGGGACGGGGTGTACACGGGGACGGGGTGTACACGGGGACGGGGTGTACACGGGGACGGGGCAGCGTGTACACGGGGACGGCGTGTACAAGGGGACGGGTGTACACGGGGACGGGGTGTACAAGGGGACGGGGCTGCGTGTACACGGGGACGGGGTGTACACGGGGACGGGGTTTACACGGGGACGGGGTGTACAGGGAGACGGGGTGTACACGGGGAAGGGGTGTACACGGGGACGGGGCATCGTGTACACGGGGACGATGCGTACATGGGGACGGGGCGTACACGGGGACGGGGCGTACATGCGGACGGGGCGTACACGGGGACGTGGCTGCGTGGACACGGGGACGGGGCATCGTGTACACGGGGACGGTGTGCACACGGTGTCGGGGTGTACACGGGGACGGGGCGTACACGGGGACGGGACAGCGTGTACACGGGGACGGGGTGTACACGTGGATGGGGTGTACACGGGGACGGGGTGTACAAGGGGACAGGGCTGCGTGTACACGGGGACGGGGCAGCGTGTACACAGGGAGGGGGCAGCGTGTACGCGAGGGCGGGGTGTACACGGAGACGAGAAGTACACGGGGACGGGGTGTACACGGGGAAATGGTGTACACAGGGACGGGGCTGCGTGTATACGGGGACGGGGTGTACAAGGGGACGGTGTGTACACGGGGGAGGGGTGTACAAGTGGACGGGGTGTACAAGGGGACGGGGTGTACACGGGGACGGGGCATTGTGTACACGGGGACCTGGTGTACGAGGGGACGGGGCAGCTTGTACACGGGGACGAGGTGTACACGGGGACGGGGTATACACGATGACGGGGCTGCGTGTACACGGGGACGGGGCATCGTGCACACGGGGATGGGGTGTACACGGGGACACAGCAGCGTGTACACGGAGACGGGGCATACACGGGTACGGGGTGTACACGGGGACGGGGTGTACACGGGAACGGGGAGTACACGGGGATGGGGTGTACACGGGGACGGGGAGTACACGGGGACGGGATGTACACGGGGACGGGGCTGCGTGTAAACGGGGACTGGGCTGCGTGTACACGGTGACGGGGCAGCGTGTACATGGGGACGGGGTGTACACGGGGATGGGGCATCGTGTACACTGGGACGTGGTTGCGTGTACACGGGGACGGGGTGTACACGGGGACGGGGCTGCGTGTACACGGGGACGGGTTGTACACGGGGACGGGCTGTACACGGGGACGGGGTGTACACGGGGACGGGGTGTACACGGTGACGGGGCTGCGTGTATACGGGGACGGGGTAGCGTGTACACGGGGACGGGGTGTACACGGAGACGGGGTGTACACCTGGACGGGGCTACGTGTACACGGTGACGGGGCAGCGTGTACACGGAGACGGGGTGTACACGGGGACGGGGTGTACACGGGGACGGGGCAACGTGTACACGGGGACGGGGTGTACACGAGGACGGGGCAGCGTGTACACGGGGACGGGTGTACACGTGGACGGGGTGTACACGGGGACGGGGTGTACACGGGGACGGGGTGTACACGGGGAGAGGGCGTACATGGGGACGGGGCGTACACGGGGACGGGGCTGCGTGTATACTGGGACGGGGCAGCGTGTACGCGGGGACGGGGTGTACACGGGGAAGGGTGTATACGGGGACGGGGCAGCATGTACACGGGGAAGGTTCGTACACGGCGACGGGGCAACGTGTACACGGGGACGGGGTGTTCACGGGGACGGGGTGTACAAGGGGACGGTGTGTACACGGGGACGGGGTGTACACGGGGACGGGGCTGCGTGTACACGGGGACGGGGCAGCGTGCACACGGGGATGGGGTGTACACGGGGTCGGGGCAGCGTGTATCATATCATATCATATCATATATATACAGCCGGAAACAGGCCTTTTCGGCCCTCCAAGTCCGTGCCGCCCAGCGATCCCCGTACATTAACACTATCCTACACCCACTAGGGACAATTTTTACATTTACCCAGCCAATTAACCTACATACCTGTACGTCTTTGGAGTGTGGGAGGAAACCGAAGATCTCGGAGAAAACCCACGCAGGTCACGGGGAGAACGTACAAACTCCTTACAGTGCAGCACCCGTAGTCAGGATCGAACCTGAGTCTCCGGCGCTGCATTCGCTGTAAAGCAGCAACTCTACCGCTGCGCTACCGTGCCGCCCGGGGACGGGGTGTACACGGGGACGGGGTGTACAGGGAACGGGGTGTACACGGGGATGGGGTGTACACGGGGACGGGGAGTACACGGGGACGGGGTGTAAACGGGGACGGGGGTACACGGGGACGGGGCTACGTGTAAACGGGAACGGGGCTGCGTGTAAACGGTGACGGGGCAGCGTGTACACGGGGATGGGGTGTACACGGGGACGGGGAGTACATGGGGACGGGGTGTACACGGGGACGGAGTGTACACGGGGACGGGGCTGCGTGTAAACGGCGACGGGGTTGCGTGTACACGGTGACGGGGCAGCGTTTACACGGGGACGGGGTGTACACGGGGATGGGGCATCGTGTACGTGGTTGCGTGTACACGGGGACAGGGTGTACACGGGGACGGGGCTGCGTGTACACGGGGACGGGGTAGCGTGTACACGGGGACGGGGTGTTCACGGGGACGGGCTGTACACGGGGACAGGGTGTACACGGGGTCGGGGTGTACACGGGGACGGGGCATTGTGTACACGGGGACGAGGTGTACACGGGGACGTGGTGTACGAGGGGACGGGGCAGCGTGTACACGGGGTCGAGGTGTACACGGGGACGGGGTGTACACGGTGACGGGGCTGCGTGTACTCGGGGACGGGGAAGCGTGTACACGGGGACGGGGAGTACACGGGGACAGGGTGTACACGGGGACGGGGTGTACACGGTGACGGGGCTGCGTGTGTACGGGGACGGGGTAGCGTGTACACGGGGACGGGGTGTATACGGAGACGGGGTGTACACCTGGACGGGGCTACTTGTACACGGGGACGGGGCAGCGTGTACACGGAGACGGGGTGTACACGGGGACGGGGTGTACACGGGGACGGGGCAACGTGTACACGGGGACGGGGCGTCGTGTACACGGGGACGGGGTGTACACGGGGACGGGGCTGCGTGTAAACGGGAACGAGGCTGCGTGTATACGGTGACGGGGCAGCGTGTACACGGGGACGGGGTGTACTCGGGGATGGGGCATCGTGTAAACTGGGACTTGGCTGCGTGTACACGGGGACGGGGTGTACACGGGGACGGGGCTGCGTGTACTCGGGGACGGGGAAGCGTGTACACGGGGACGGGGAGTACACGGGGACGGGGTGTATACGTTGACGGGGAAGCGTGTACACGGGGACGGGGCTGCGTGTACTCGGGGACGGGGCAGCGTGTACACGGGGACGGGGAGTACACGGGGACGGGGTGTATACGTTGACGGGGAAGCGTGTACACGGGGACGGGAGTACACGGGGCGGGGCATACACCAGGACGGGGTGTACACGGGGACGGGGTGTACACGGGGACGGGGTGTACACGGGGACGGGGTGTACACGGGGACGGGGTGTACACGGGGAAGGGGTGTACACGGGGACGGGGCAGCGTGTACACGGGGACGGCGTGTACAAGGGGACGGGTGTAAACGGGGACTGGGTGTACAAGGGGACGGGGCTGCGTGTACACGGGGACGGGGTGTACACGGGGACGGGTGTACACGGGGACGGGGTGTACACGGGGACGGGGCTGCGTGTACACGGGGACGGGACAGCGTGTACACAGGGACGGGGCATCGTGTACGCGGGGACGGGGTGTACATGGGGACGGGGCGTACACGGGGACGGGGGGCGTACACGGGGACGGGACAGCGTGTACACGGGGACGGGTGTACACGTGGACGGGGTGTACACGGGGACGGGGTGTACACGGGGACGACGTGTAGAACGGGACGGGTGTACACGGGGACGGGGTGTACAAGGGGACGGGGCTGCGTGTACACGGGGACGGGGTGTACACGGGGACGGGTGTACACGGGGACGGGGTGTACACGGGGACGGGGCTGCGTGTACACGGGGACGGGGCAGCGTGCACACGGGGATGGGGTGTACACGGTGACGGGACATGTACAAGGGGACGGGGTGTACACGGGGACGGGGCGTACACGGGGACGGGCCAGCGTGTACACGGGACGGGGTGTGCACGGGGACGGGGTGTACACGGGGACGGGGAGTACACGGGGACGGGGTGTATACGTTGACGGGGAAGCGTGTACACGGGGACGGGAGTACACGGGGCGGGGCATACACCAGGACGGGGTGTACACGGGGACGGGGTGTACACGGGGACGGGGTGTACACGGGGACGGGGTGTACACGGGGACGGGGTGTACACGGGGAAGGGGTGTACACGGGGACGGGGCAGCGTGTACACGGGGACGGCGTGTACAAGGGGACGGGTGTAAACGGGGACTGGGTGTACAAGGGGACGGGGCTGCGTGTACACGGGGACGGGGTGTACACGGGGACGGGTGTACACGGGGACGGGGTGTACACGGGGACGGGGCTGCGTGTACACGGGGACGGGACAGCGTGTACACAGGGACGGGGCATCGTGTACGCGGGGACGGGGTGTACATGGGGACGGGGCGTACACGGGGACGGGGGGCGTACACGGGGACGGGACAGCGTGTACACGGGGACGGGTGTACACGTGGACGGGGTGTACACGGGGACGGGGTGTACACGGGGACGACGTGTAGAACGGGACGGGTGTACACGGGGACGGGGTGTACAAGGGGACGGGGCTGCGTGTACACGGGGACGGGGTGTACACGGGGACGGGTGTACACGGGGACGGGGTGTACACGGGGACGGGGCTGCGTGTACACGGGGACGGGGCAGCGTGCACACGGGGATGGGGTGTACACGGTGACGGGACATGTACAAGGGGACGGGGTGTACACGGGGACGGGGCGTACACGGGGACGGGCCAGCGTGTACACGGGACGGGGTGTGCACGGGGACGGGGTGTACACGGGGACGGGGCTGCGTGTACACGGGGACGGGGCAGCGTGCACACGGGGATGGGGTGTACACGTGGACGGGGCAGCGTGTACACGCGGACGAGGCATACACGTGTACGGGGTGTACACGGGGACGGGGTGTACACGGGAACGGGGTGTACACGGGGATGGGGTGTACACGGGGACGGGGAGTACACGGGGACGGATTGCACGCGGAGACGGGGCAGCGTGTACACGGGGACAGGGCATATACGGGGAAAGGGTGTACACGGGGACGGGGTGTACACGGGGACGGGGTGTACACGGGGACGGGGTGTAACCGGGGACGAGGCAGCGTGTATACGGGGACGGGTGTACACGGGGACGGGGAAGCGTGTACACGGGGACGGGGTGCACACGGGGATGGGGTGTACACGGGGACGGGGCAGCGTGTACACGGGGACGGGGGGCGTACACGGGGACGGGACAGCGTGTACACGGGGACGGGTGTACACGTGGACGGGGTGTACACGGGGACGGGGTGTACACGGGGACGACGTGTAGAACGGGACGGGTGTACACGGGGACGGGGTGTACAAGGGGACGGGGCTGCGTGTACACGGGGACGGGGTGTACACGGGGACGGGTGTACACGGGGACGGGGTGTACACGGGGACGGGGCTGCGTGTACACGGGGACGGGGCAGCGTGTACACAGGGACGAGGCAGCGTGTACGCGGACACGGGGTGTACACGGGGACGGGGCGTACACGGGGACGGGGGGCGTACACGGGGACGGGACAGCGTGTACACGGGGACGGGTGTACACGTGCACGGGGTGTACACGGGGACGGGGTGTACACGTGGACGGGGTGTACATGGGGAGAGGGCGTACAGGGGGACGGGGCTGCGTGTACACTGGGATGGGGCAGCGTGTACGCGGGGACGGGGTGTACACGGGGAAGGGTGTATACGGGGACGGGGCAGCATGTACACGGGGACGGTTCGTACACGGTGACGGGACATGTACAAGGGGACGGGGTGTACACGGGGACGGGGCGTACACGGGGACGGGCCAGCGTGTACACGGGACGGGGTGTGCACGGGGACGGGGTGTACACGGGGACGGGGCTGCGTGTACACGGGGACGGGGCAGCGTGCACACGGGGATGGGGTGTACACGTGGACGGGGCAGCGTGTACACGCGGACGAGGCATACACGTGTACGGGGTGTACACGGGGACGGGGTGTAACCGGGGACGAGGCAGCGTGTATACGGGGACGGGTGTACACGGGGACGGGGAAGCGTGTACACGGGGACGGGGTGCACACGGGGATGGGGTGTACACGGGGACGGGGCAGCGTGTACACGGGGACGGGGCATACACGGTACGGGGTGTACACGGGGACGGGGTGTACACGGGAACGGGGTGTACACAGGGATGGGGTGTACACGGGGCCGGGGAGTACACGGGGACGGGGTGTACACGGGGACGGGGTGTACACGGGGAGGGGGCTGCGTGTAAACGGGGACGGGGCTGCGTGTACAGGGTGACGGGGCAGCGTGTACACGGGGACGGGGTGTGCACGGGGACGGGGCGTACACGGGGACGGTCGTACACTGGGACGTGGCTGCATGTACACGGGGACGGGGAATCGTGTACACGGGGACGGTGTGTACACGGGGTCGGGGTGTACACGGGGACGGGGCGTACACGGGGACGGGACTGCGAGTAAACAGGGACGTGGCTGCATGTACACGGGGACGGGGCAGCGTGTACACGGGGACGGGGCAGCGTGTACACGGGGACGGGGTGTACACGTGGACGGGGTGTACACGGGGACGGGGTGTACAAGGGGACGGGGCTGCGTGTACACGGGGACGGGGGGTACACGGGGACGGGGTGTACACGGGGAAATGTTGTACACAGGGACGGGGCTGCGTGTACACGGGGACGGGGTGTACACGGGAACGGGGTGTACACGGGGAAATGTTGTACACAGGGACGGGGCTGCGTGTATACGGGGACGGGGTGTACAAGGGGACGGTGTGTACACGGGGACGGGGTGTACAAGGGGACGGGGTGTACAAGGGGACGGGGTGTACACGGGGACGGGGCATTGTGTACACGGGGACGAGGTGTACACGGGGACGTGGTGTGCGAGGGGACGGGGCAGCGTGTACACGGGGACGAGGTGTACACGGGGACGGGGTGTACACGGTGACGGGGCTGCGTGTACACGGTGACGGGGCTGCGTGTACACGGGGACGGGGTAGCGTGTACACGTGGACGAGGTGTACACGTGGACGGGGCTACGTTTACACGGGGACGGGGCAGCGTGTACACGGGGACGGGGTGTACACGGGGACGGGGTGTACACGGTGACGGGGCTGCGTGTACACGGTGACGGGGCTGCGTGTACACGGGGACGGGGTAGCGTGTACACGTGGACGGGGAGTACACGGGGACGGGGTGTATACGTTGACGGGGAAGCGTGTATACGGGGACGGGAGTACACGGGGCGGGGCATACACCAGGACGGGGTGTACACGGGGACGGGGTGTACACGGGGACGGGGTGTACACGGGGACGGGGTGTACACGGGGACGGGGTGTACACGGGGACGGGGCAGCGTGTACACGGGGACGGCGTGTACAAGGGGACGGGTGTACACGGGGACGGGGTGTACAAGGGGACGGGGCTGCGTGTACACGGGGACGGGGTGTACACGGGGACGGGTGTACACGGGGACGGGGTGTACACGGGGACGGGGCTGCGTGTACACGGGGACGGGACAGCGTGTACACAGGGACGTGGCTGCGTGTACACGGTGACGGGGCAGCGTGTACATGGGGACGGGGTGTACACGGGGATGGGGCATCGTGTACACTGGGACGTGGTTGCGTGTACACGGGGACGGGGTGTACACGGGGACGGGGCTGCGTGTACACGGGGACGGGTTGTACACGGGGACGGGCTGTACACGGGGACGGGGTGTACACGGGGACGGGGTGTACACGGTGACGGGGCTGCGTGTATACGGGGACGGGGTAGCGTGTACACGGGGACGGGGTGTACACGGAGACGGGGTGTACACCTGGACGGGGCTACGTGTACACGGTGACGGGGCAGCGTGTACACGGAGACGGGGTGTACACGGGGACGGGGTGTACACGGGGACGGGGCAACGTGTACACGGGGACGGGGTGTACACGAGGAAGGGGCAGCGTGTACACGGGGACGGGTGTACACGTGGACGGGGTGTACACGGGGACGGGGTGTACACGGGGACGGGGTGTACACGGGGAGAGGGCGTACATGGGGACGGGGCGTACACGGGGACGGGGCTGCGTGTATACTGGGACGGGGCAGCGTGTACGCGGGGACGGGGTGTACACGGGGAAGGGTGTATACGGGGACGGGGCAGCATGTACACGGGGAAGGTTCGTACACGGCGACGGGGCAACGTGTACACGGGGACGGGGTGTTCACGGGGACGGGTGTACACGTGGACGGGGTGTACACGGGGACGGGTGTACACGGGGACGGGGTGTACACGGGGACGGGGCTGCGTGTACACGGGGACGGGACAGCGTGTACACAGGGACGGGGCTGCGTGTACACGGTGACGGGGCAGCGTGTACATGGGGACGGGGTGTACACGGGGATGGGGCATCGTGTACACTGGGACGTGGTTGCGTGTACACGGGGACGGGGTGTACACGGGGACGGGGCTGCGTGTACACGGGGACGGGTTGTACACGGGGACGGGCTGTACACGGGGACGGGGTGTACACGGGGACGGGGTGTACACGGTGACGGGGCTGCGTGTATACGGGGACGGGGTAGCGTGTACACGGGGACGGGGTGTACACGGAGACGGGGTGTACACCTGGACGGGGCTACGTGTACACGGTGACGGGGCAGCGTGTACACGGAGACGGGGTGTACACGGGGACGGGGTGTACACGGGGAC
Source organism: Rhinoraja longicauda (assembly GCF_053455715.1). Classification (NCBI taxonomy): domain Eukaryota; kingdom Metazoa; phylum Chordata; class Chondrichthyes; order Rajiformes; family Arhynchobatidae; genus Rhinoraja; species Rhinoraja longicauda. The sequence goes on from NW_027601368.1 coordinate 209,070, forward strand.
GGGGCAACGTGTACACGGGGACGGGGTGTACACGAGGAAGGGGCAGCGTGTACACGGGGACGGGTGTACACGTGGACGGGGTGTACACGGGGACGGGGTGTACACGGGGACGGGGTGTACACGGGGAGAGGGCGTACATGGGGACGGGGCGTACACGGGGACGGGGCTGCGTGTATACTGGGACGGGGCAGCGTGTACGCGGGGACGGGGTGTACACGGGGAAGGGTGTATACGGGGACGGGGCAGCATGTACACGGGGAAGGTTCGTACACGGCGACGGGGCAACGTGTACACGGGGACGGGGTGTTCACGGGAACGGGTTGTACAAGGGGACGGTGTGTACACGGGGACGGGGTGTACACGGGGACGGGGCTGCGTGTACACGGGGACGGGGCAGCGTGCACACGGGGATGGGGTGTACACGGGGTCGGGGTGTACAAGGGGACGGGGCTGCGTGTACACGGGGACGGGGGGTACACGGGGACGGGGTGTACACGGGGAAATGTTGTACACAGGGACGGGGCTGCGTGTACACGGGGACGGGGTGTACACGGGAACGGGGTGTACACGGGGAAATGTTGTACACAGGGACGGGGCTGCGTGTATACGGGGACGGGGTGTACAAGGGGACGGTGTGTACACGGGGACGGGGTGTACACGGGGACGGGTGTACACGGGGACGGGGTGTACACGGGGACGGGGCTGCGTGTACACGGGGACGGGGCAGCGTGTACACAGGGACGAGGCAGCGTGTACGCGGACACGGGGTGTACACGGGGACGGGGCGTACACGGGGACGGGGGGCGTACACGGGGACGGGACAGCGTGTACACGGGGACGGGTGTACACGTGCACGGGGTGTACACGGGGACGGGGTGTACACGTGGACGGGGTGTACATGGGGAGAGGGCGTACAGGGGGACGGGGCTGCGTGTACACTGGGATGGGGCAGCGTGTACGCGGGGACGGGGTGTACACGGGGAAGGGTGTATACGGGGACGGGGCAGCATGTACACGGGGACGGTTCGTACACGGTGACGGGACATGTACAAGGGGACGGGGTGTACACGGGGACGGGGCGTACACGGGGACGGGCCAGCGTGTACACGGGACGGGGTGTGCACGGGGACGGGGTGTACACGGGGACGGGGCTGCGTGTACACGGGGACGGGGCAGCGTGCACACGGGGATGGGGTGTACACGTGGACGGGGCAGCGTGTACACGCGGACGAGGCATACACGTGTACGGGGTGTACACGGGGACGGGGTGTAACCGGGGACGAGGCAGCGTGTATACGGGGACGGGTGTACACGGGGACGGGGAAGCGTGTACACGGGGACGGGGTGCACACGGGGATGGGGTGTACACGGGGACGGGGCAGCGTGTACACGGGGACGGGGCATACACGGGTACGGGGTGTACACGGGGACGGGGTGTACACGGGAACGGGGTGTACACAGGGATGGGGTGTACACGGGGCCGGGGAGTACACGGGGACGGGGTGTACACGGGGACGGGGTGTACACGGGGAGGGGGCTGCGTGTAAACGGGGACGGGGCTGCGTGTACAGGGTGACGGGGCAGCGTGTACACGGGGACGGGGTGTGCACGGGGACGGGGCGTACACGGGGACGGTCGTACACTGGGACGTGGCTGCATGTACACGGGGACGGGGAATCGTGTACACGGGGACGGTGTGTACACGGGGTCGGGGTGTACACGGGGACGGGGCGTACACGGGGACGGGACTGCGAGTAAACAGGGACGTGGCTGCATGTACACGGGGACGGGGCAGCGTGTACACGGGGACGGGGCAGCGTGTACACGGGGACGGGGTGTACACGTGGACGGGGTGTACACGGGGACGGGGTGTACAAGGGGACGGGGCTGCGTGTACACGGGGACGGGGGGTACACGGGGACGGGGTGTACACGGGGAAATGTTGTACACAGGGACGGGGCTGCGTGTACACGGGGACGGGGTGTACACGGGAACGGGGTGTACACGGGGAAATGTTGTACACAGGGACGGGGCTGCGTGTATACGGGGACGGGGTGTACAAGGGGACGGTGTGTACACGGGGACGGGGTGTACAAGGGGACGGGGTGTACAAGGGGACGGGGTGTACACGGGGACGGGGCATTGTGTACACGGGGACGAGGTGTACACGGGGACGTGGTGTGCGAGGGGACGGGGCAGCGTGTACACGGGGACGAGGTGTACACGGGGACGGGGTGTACACGGTGACGGGGCTGCGTGTACACGGTGACGGGGCTGCGTGTACACGGGGACGGGGTAGCGTGTACACGTGGACGAGGTGTACACGTGGACGGGGCTACGTTTACACGGGGACGGGGCAGCGTGTACACGGGGACGGGGTGTACACGGGGACGGGGTGTACACGGTGACGGGGCTGCGTGTACACGGTGACGGGGCTGCGTGTACACGGGGACGGGGTAGCGTGTACACGTGGACGGGGAGTACACGGGGACGGGGTGTATACGTTGACGGGGAAGCGTGTATACGGGGACGGGAGTACACGGGGCGGGGCATACACCAGGACGGGGTGTACACGGGGACGGGGTGTACACGGGGACGGGGTGTACACGGGGACGGGGTGTACACGGGGACGGGGTGTACACGGGGACGGGGCAGCGTGTACACGGGGACGGCGTGTACAAGGGGACGGGTGTACACGGGGACGGGGTGTACAAGGGGACGGGGCTGCGTGTACACGGGGACGGGGTGTACACGGGGACGGGTGTACACGGGGACGGGGTGTACACGGGGACGGGGCTGCGTGTACACGGGGACGGGACAGCGTGTACACAGGGACGGGGCTGCGTGTACACGGTGACGGGGCAGCGTGTACATGGGGACGGGGTGTACACGGGGATGGGGCATCGTGTACACTGGGACGTGGTTGCGTGTACACGGGGACGGGGTGTACACGGGGACGGGGCTGCGTGTACACGGGGACGGGTTGTACACGGGGACGGGCTGTACACGGGGACGGGGTGTACACGGGGACGGGGTGTACACGGTGACGGGGCTGCGTGTATACGGGGACGGGGTAGCGTGTACACGGGGACGGGGTGTACACGGAGACGGGGTGTACACCTGGACGGGGCTACGTGTACACGGTGACGGGGCAGCGTGTACACGGAGACGGGGTGTACACGGGGACGGGGTGTACACGGGGACGGGGCAACGTGTACACGGGGACGGGGTGTACACGAGGAAGGGGCAGCGTGTACACGGGGACGGGTGTACACGTGGACGGGGTGTACACGGGGACGGGGTGTACACGGGGACGGGGTGTACACGGGGAGAGGGCGTACATGGGGACGGGGCGTACACGGGGACGGGGCTGCGTGTATACTGGGACGGGGCAGCGTGTACGCGGGGACGGGGTGTACACGGGGAAGGGTGTATACGGGGACGGGGCAGCATGTACACGGGGAAGGTTCGTACACGGCGACGGGGCAACGTGTACACGGGGACGGGGTGTTCACGGGGACGGGTGTACACGTGGACGGGGTGTACACGGGGACGGGTGTACACGGGGACGGGGTGTACACGGGGACGGGGCTGCGTGTACACGGGGACGGGACAGCGTGTACACAGGGACGGGGCTGCGTGTACACGGTGACGGGGCAGCGTGTACATGGGGACGGGGTGTACACGGGGATGGGGCATCGTGTACACTGGGACGTGGTTGCGTGTACACGGGGACGGGGTGTACACGGGGACGGGGCTGCGTGTACACGGGGACGGGTTGTACACGGGGACGGGCTGTACACGGGGACGGGGTGTACACGGGGACGGGGTGTACACGGTGACGGGGCTGCGTGTATACGGGGACGGGGTAGCGTGTACACGGGGACGGGGTGTACACGGAGACGGGGTGTACACCTGGACGGGGCTACGTGTACACGGTGACGGGGCAGCGTGTACACGGAGACGGGGTGTACACGGGGACGGGGTGTACACGGGGACGGGGCAACGTGTACACGGGGACGGGGTGTACACGAGGAAGGGGCAGCGTGTACACGGGGACGGGTGTACACGTGGACGGGGTGTACACGGGGACGGGGTGTACACGGGGACGGGGTGTACACGGGGAGAGGGCGTACATGGGGACGGGGCGTACACGGGGACGGGGCTGCGTGTATACTGGGACGGGGCAGCGTGTACGCGGGGACGGGGTGTACACGGGGAAGGGTGTATACGGGGACGGGGCAGCATGTACACGGGGAAGGTTCGTACACGGCGACGGGGCAACGTGTACACGGGGACGGGGTGTTCACGGGGACGGGTTGTACAAGGGGACGGTGTGTACACGGGGACGGGGTGTACACGGGGACGGGGCTGCGTGTACACGGGGACGGGGCAGCGTGCACACGGGGATGGGGTGTACACGGGGTCGGGGCAGCGTGTATCATATCATATCATATCATATATATACAGCCGGAAACAGGCCTTTTCGGCCCTCCAAGTCCGTGCCGCCCAGCGATCCCCGTACATTAACACTATCCTACACCCACTAGGGACAATTTTTACATTTACCCAGCCAATTAACCTACATACCTGTACGTCTTTGGAGTGTGGGAGGAAACCGAAGATCTCGGAGAAAACCCACGCAGGTCACGGGGAGAACGTACAAACTCCTTACAGTGCAGCACCCGTAGTCAGGATCGAACCTGAGTCTCCGGCGCTGCATTCGCTGTAAAGCAGCAACTCTACCGCTGCGCTACCGTGCCGCCCGGGGACGGGGTGTACACGGGGACGGGGTGTACAGGGAACGGGGTGTACACGGGGATGGGGTGTACACGGGGACGGGGAGTACACGGGGACGGGGTGTAAACGGGGACGGGGGTACACGGGGACGGGGCTACGTGTAAACGGGAACGGGGCTGCGTGTACACGGTGACGGGGCAGCGTGTACACGGGGATGGGGTGTACACGGGGATGGGGAGTACATGGGGACGGGGTGTACACGGGGACGGGGTGTACACGGGGACGGGGCTGCGTGTAAACGGCGACGGGGCTGCGTGTACACGGTGACGGGGCAGCGTTTACACGGGGACGGGGTGTACACGGGGATGGGGCATCGTGTACGTGGTTGCGTGTACACGGGCACAGGGTGTACACGGGGACGGGGCTGCGTGTACACGGGGACGGGGTAGCGTGTACACGGGGACGGGGTGTTCACGGGGACGGGCTGTACACGGGGACAGGGTGTACACGGGGTCGGGGTGTACACGGGGACGGGGCATTGTGTACACGGGGACGAGGTGTACACGGGGACGTGGTGTACGAGGGGACGGGGCAGCGTGTACACGGGGTCGAGGTGTACACGGGGACGGGGTGTACACGGTGACGGGGCTGCGTGTACACGGGGACGGGGTAGCGTGTACACGGGGACGGGGTGTTCACGGGGACGGGCTGTACACGGGGACAGGGTGTACACGGGGACGGGGTGTACACGGTGACGGGGCTGCGTGTGTACGGGGACGGGGTAGCGTGTACACGGGGACGGGGTGTATACGGAGACGGGGTGTACACCTGGACGGGGCTACTTGTACACGGGGACGGGGCAGCGTGTACACGGAGACGGGGTGTACACGGGGACGGGGTGTACACGGGGACGGGGCAACGTGTACACGGGGACGGGGCGTCGTGTACACGGGGACGGGGTGTACACGGGGACGGGGCTGCGTGTAAACGGGAACGGGGCTGCGTGTATACGGTGACGGGGCAGCGTGTACACGGGGACGGGGTGTACTCGGGGATGGGGCATCGTGTACACTGGGACTTGGCTGCGTGTACACGGGGACGGGGTGTACACGGGGACGGGGCTGCGTGTACTCGGGGACGGGGAAGCGTGTACACGGGGACGGGGAGTACACGGGGACGGGGTGTATACGTTGACGGGGAAGCGTGTACACGGGGACGGGGCTGCGTGTACTCGGGGACGGGGCAGCGTGTACACGGGGACGGGGAGTACACGGGGACGGGGTGTATACGTTGACGGGGAAGCGTGTACACGGGGACGGGAGTACACGGGGCGGGGCATACACCAGGACGGGGTGTACACGGGGACGGGGTGTACACGGGGACGGGGTGTACACGGGGACGGGGTGTACACGGGGACGGGGTGTACACGGGGACGGGGTGTACACGGGGACGGGGCAGCGTGTACACGGGGACGGCGTGTACAAGGGGACGGGTGTACACGGGGACGGGGTGTACAAGGGGACGGGGCTGCGTGTACACGGGGACGGGGTGTACACGGGGACGGGTGTACACGGGGACGGGGTGTACACGGGGACGGGGCTGCGTGTACACGGGGACGGGACAGCGTGTACACAGGGACGGGGCAGCGTGTACGCGGGGACGGGGTGTACATGAGGACGGGGCGTACACGGGGACGGGGGGCGTACACGGGGACGGGACAGCGTGTACACGGGGACGGGTGTACACGTGGACGGGGTGTACACGGGGACGGGGTGTACACGGGGACGGCGTGTAGAACGGGACGGGTGTACAAGGGGACGGGGTGTACAAGGGGACGGGGCTGCGTGTACACGGGGACGGGGTGTACACGGGGACGGGTGTACACGGGGACGGGGTGTACACGGGGACGGGGCTGCGTGTACACGGGGACGGGGCAGCGTGTACACAGGGACGAGGCAGCGTGTACGCGGACACGGGGTGTACACGGGGACGGGGCGTACACGGGGAAGGGGGGCGTACACGGGGACGGGACAGCGTGTACATGGGGACGGGTGTACACGTGCACGGGGTGTACACGGGGACGGGGTGTACACGGGGACGGGGTGTACATGGGGAGAGGGCGTACAGGGGGACGGGGCTGCGTGTACACTGGGATGGGGCAGCGTGTACGCGGGGACGGGGTGTACACGGGGAAGGGTGTATACGGGGACGGGGCAGCATGTACACGGGGACGGTTCGTACACGGTGACGGGACATGTACAAGGGGACGGGGTGTACACGGGGACGGGGCGTACACGGGGACGGGCCAGCGTGTACACGGGACGGGGTGTGCACGGGGACGGGGTGTACACGGGGACGGGGCTGCGTGTACACGGGGACGGGGCAGCGTGCACACGGGATGGGGTGTACACGTGGACGGGGCAGCGTGTACACGCGGACGAGGCATACACGTGTACGGGGTGTGCACGGGGACGGGGTGTACACGGGAACGGGGTGTACACGGGGATGGGGTGTACACGGGGACGGGGAGTACACGGGGACGGATTGCACGCGGAGACGGGGCAGCGTGTACACGGGGACAGGGCATATACGGGGAAAGGGTGTACACGGGGACGGGGTGTACACGGGGACGGGGTGTACACGGGGACGGGGTGTAACCGGGGACGAGGCAGCGTGTATACGGGGACGGGTGTACACGGGGACGGGGAAGCGTGTACACGGGGACGGGGTGCACACGGGGATGGGGTGTACACGGGGACGGGGCAGCGTGTACACGGGGACGGGGCATACACGGGGACGGGGTGTACACGGGGACGGGGTGTACACGGGAACGGGGTGTACACAGGGATGGGGTGTACACGGGGCCGGGGAGTACACGGGGACGGGGTGTACACGGGGACGGGGTGTACACGGGGAGGGGGCTGCGTGTAAACGGGGACGGGGCTGCGTGTACAGGGTGACGGGGCAGCGTGTACACGGGGACGGGGTGTGCACGGGGACGGGGCGTACACGGGGACGGGCGTACACTGGGACGTGGCTGCATGTACACGGGGACGGGGAATCGTGTACACGGGGACGGTGTGTACACGGGGTCGGGGTGTACACGGGGACGGGGCGTACACGGGGACGGGACTGCGAGTAAACAGGGACGTGGCTGCATGTACACGGGGACGGGGCAGCGTGTACACGGGGACGGGGCAGCGTGTACACGGGGACGGGGTGTACACGTGGACGGGGTGTACACGGGGACGGGGTGTACAAGGGGACGGGGCTGCGTGTACACGGGGACGGGGGGTACACGGGGACGGGGTGTACACGGGGAAATGTTGTACACAGGGACGGGGCTGCGTGTACACGGGGACGGGGTGTACACGGGAACGGGGTGTACACGGGGAAATGTTGTACACAGGGACGGGGCTGCGTGTATACGGGGACGGGGTGTACAAGGGGACGGTGTGTACACGGGGACGGGGTGTACAAGGGGACGGGGTGTACAAGGGGACGGGGTGTACACGGGGACGGGGCATTGTGTACACGGGGACGAGGTGTACACGGGGACGTGGTGTGCGAGGGGACGGGGCAGCGTGTACACGGGGACGAGGTGTACACGGGGACGGGGTGTACACGGTGACGGGGCTGCGTGTACACGGTGACGGGGCTGCGTGTACACGGGGACGGGGTAGCGTGTACACGTGGACGAGGTGTACACGTGGACGGGGCTACGTGTACACGGGGACGGGGCAGCGTGTACACGGGGACGGGGTGTACACGGGGACGGGGTGTACACGGTGACGGGGCTGCGTGTACACGGTGACGGGGTAGCGTGTACACGTGGACGGGGAGTACACGGGGACGGGGTGTATACGTTGACGGGGAAGCGTGTACACGGGGACGGGAGTACACGGGGCGGGGCATACACCAGGACGGGGTGTACACGGGGACGGGGTGTACACGGGGACGGGGTGTACACGGGGACGGGGTGTACATGGGGACGGGGTGTACACGGGGACGGGGCAGCGTGTACACGGGGACGGCGTGTACAAGGGGACGGGTGTACACGGGGACGGGGTGTACAAGGGGACGGGGCTGCGTGTACACGGGGACGGGGTGTACACGGGGACGGGTGTACACGGGGACGGGGTGTACACGGGGACGGGGCTGCGTGTACACGGGGACGGGACAGCGTGTACACAGGGACGGGGCAGCGTGTACGCGGGGACGGGGTGTACATGGGGACGGGGCGTACACGGGGACGGGGGGCGTACACGGGGACGGGACAGCGTGTACACGGGGACGGGTGTACACGTGGACGGGGTGTACACGGGGACGGGGTGTACTCGGGGACGGCGTGTAGAACGGGACGGGTGTACACGGGGACGGGGTGTACAAGGGGACGGGGCTGCGTGTACACGGGGACGGGGAGTACACGGGGACGGGTGTACACGGGGACGGGGTGTACACGGGGACGGGGCTGCGTGTACACGGGGACGGGGCAGCGTGTACACAGGGACGAGGCAGCGTGTACGTGGACACGGGGTGTACACGGGGACGGGGCGTACACGGGGACGGGGGGCGTACACGGGGACGGGACAACGTGTACACGGGGACGGGTGTACACGTGCACGGGGTGTACACGGGGACGGGGTGTACACGGGGACGGGGTGTACATGGGGAGAGGGCGTACAGGGGGACGGGGCTGCGTGTACACTGGGATGGGGCAGCGTGTACGCGGGGACGGGGTGTACACGGGGAAGGGTGTATACGGGGACGGGGCAGCATGTACACGGGGACGGTTCGTACACGGTGACGGGACATGTACAAGGGGACGGGGTGTACACGGGGACGGGGCGTACACGGGGACGGGCCAGCGTGTACACGGGACGGGGTGTGCACGGGGACGGGGTGTACACGGGGACGGGGCTGCGTGTACACGGGGACGGGGCAGCGTGCACACGGGGATGGGGTGTACACGTGGACGGGGCAGCGTGTACACGCGGACGAGGCATACACGTGTACGGGGTGTACACGGGGACGGGGTGTACACGGGAACGGGGTGTACACGGGGATCGGGTGTACACGGGGACGGGGAGTACACGGGGCGGATTGCACGCGGAGACGGGGCAGCGTGTACACGGGGACAGGGCATATACGGGGAAAGGGTGTACACGGGGACGGGGTGTACACGGGGACGGGGTGTACACGGGGACGGGGTGTAACCGGGGACGAGGCAGCGTGTATACGGGGACGGGTGTACACGGGGACGGGGAAGCGTGTACACGGGGACGGGGTGCACACGGGGATGGGGTGTACACGGGGACGGGGCAGCGTGTACACGGGGACGGGGCATACACGGGTACGGGGTGTACACGGGGACGGGGTGTACACGGGAACGGGGTGTACACAGGGATGGGGTGTACACGGGGCCGGGGAGTACACGGGGACGGGGTGTACACGGGGACGGGGTGTACACGGGGAGGGGGCTGCGTGTAAACGGGGACGGGGCTGCGTGTACAGGGTGAAGGGGCAGCGTGTACACGGGGACGGGGTGTGCACGGGGACGGGGCGTACACGGGGACGGGCGTACACTGGGACGTGGCTGCATGTACACGGGGACGGGGAATCGTGTACACGGGGACGGTGTGTACACGGGGTCGGGGTGTACACGGGGACGGGGCGTACACGGGGACGGGACTGCGAGTAAACAGGGACGTGGCTGCATGTACACGGGGACGGGGCAGCGTGTACACGGGGACGGGGCAGCGTGTACACGGGGACGGGGTGTACACGTGGACGGGGTGTACACGGGGACGGGGTGTACAAGGGGACGGGGCTGCGTGTACACGGGGACGGGGGGTACACGGGGACGGGGTGTACACGGGGAAATGTTGTACACAGGGACGGGGCTGCGTGTACACGGGGACGGGGTGTACACGGGAACGGGGTGTACACGGGGAAATGTTGTACACAGGGACGGGGCTGCGTGTATACGGGGACGGGGTGTACAAGGGGACGGTGTGTACACGGGGACGGGGTGTACAAGGGGACGGGGTGTACAAGGGGACGGGGTGTACACGGGGACGGGGCATTGTGTACACGGGGACGAGGTGTACACGGGGACGTGGTGTGCGAGGGGACGGGGCAGCGTGTACACGGGGACGAGGTGTACACGGGGACGGGGTGTACACGGTGACGGGGCTGCGTGTACACGGTGACGGGGCTGCGTGTACACGGGGACGGGGTAGCGTGTACACGTGGACGAGGTGTACACGTGGACGGGGCTACGTTGTATACGTTGACAGGGAAGCGTGTACACTGGGACGGGTGTACACGGGGCGGGGCATACACGAGGACGGGGTGTACACGGGGACGGTGTGTACACGGGGACGTGGTGTACACGGGGACGGGGCTGCGTGTACACGGGGACGGGGTGTACACGGGGACGGGGTGTACACGGGGACGGGGCTGCGTGTACACGGGGACGGGTTAGCGTGCACACGGGGATGGGGTGTACACGGGGACGGGGTAGCGTGTACACGCGGACGGGGCATACACGTGTACGGGGTGTACACGGGGACGGGGTGTACACGGGAACGGGGTGTACACGGGGATGGGGTGTACACGGGGACGGGGAGTACACGGGGACTGAGTGCACGCGGAGACGGGGCAGCGTGTACACGGGGACAGGGCATATACGGGGAAAGGGTGTACACGGGGACGGGGTGTACACGGGGACGGGGTGTAACCGGGCACGAGGCAGCGTGTACACGTGGACGGGGCTACGTGTACACGGGGACGGGGCAGCGTGTACACGGGGACGGGGTGTACACGGGGACGGGGTGTACACGGGGACGGGGTGTACACGGGGAAATGTTGTACACAGGGACGGGGCTGCGTGTACACGGGGACGGGGTGTACACGGGAACGGGGTGTACACGGGGAAATGTTGCACACAGGGACGGGGCTGCGTGTATACGGGGACGGGGTGTACAAGGGGACGGTGTGTACAAGGGGACGGGGTGTACAAGGGGACGGGGTGTACAAGGGGACGGGGTGTACACGGGGACGGGGCATTGTGTACACGGGGACGAGGTGTACACGGGGACGTGGTGTGCGAGGGGACGGGGTGTGCGAGTGAACGGGGCAGCGTGTACACGGGGACGGGGCTGCGTGTACACGGGGACGGGGTAGCGTGTACACGTGGACGAGGTGTACACGTGGACGGGGCTACGTTTACACGGGGACGGGGCAGCGTGTACACGGGGACGGGGTGTACACGGGGACAGGGTGTACACGGGGACGGGGTGTACACGGGGACGGGGCAGCGTTTACACGGGGACGGGGTGTACACGGTGACGGGGCTGCGTGTACACGGTGACGGGGCTGCGTGTACACGGGGACGGGGTAGCGTGTACACGTGGACGAGGTGTACACGTGGACGGGGCTACGTGTACACGGGGACGGGGCAGCGTGTACACGGGGACGGGGTGCACACGGGGATGGGGTGTACACGGGGACGGGGCAGCGTGTACACGGGGACGGGGCATACACGGGTACGGGGTGTACACGGGGACGGGGTGTACACGGGAACGGGGTGTACACAGGGATGGGGTGTACACGGGGCCGGGGAGTACACGGGGACGGGGTGTACACGGGGACGGGGTGTACACGGGGACGGGGCTGCGTGTAAACGGGGACGGGGCTGCGTGTACAGGGTGACGGGGCAGCGTGTACACGGGGACGGGGTGTGCACGGGGACGGGGCGTACACGGGGACGGGCGTACACTGGGACGTGGCTGCATGTACACGGTGACGGGGAATCGTGTACACGGGGACGGTGTGTACACGGGGTCGGGGTGTACACGGGGACGGGGCGTACACGGGGACGGGACCGCGAGTAAACAGGGACGTGGCTGCATGTACACGGGGACGGGGCAGCGTGTACACGGGGACGGGGTGTACACGTTGACGGGGTGTACACGGGGACGGGGTGTACAAGGGGACGGGGCTGCGTGTACACGGGGACGGGGTGTACACGGGGACGGGGTGTACACGGGGGAATGTTGTACACAGGGACGGGGCTGCGTGTACACGGGGACGGGGTGTACACGGGAACGGGGTGTACACGGGGAAATGTTGTACACAGGGACGGGGCTGCGTGTATACGGGGACGGGGTGTACAAGGGGACGGTGTGTACACGGGGACGGGGTGTACAAGGGGATGGGGTGTACAAGGGGACGGGGTGTACACGGGGACGGGGCAGCGTGTACACGGGGACGGGGTAGCGTGTACACGTGGACGAGGTGTACACGTGGACGGGGCTACGTGTACACGGGGACGGGGCAGCGTGTACACGGGGACGGGGTGTACACGGGGACGGGGTGTACACGGGGACGGTGCAGCGTTTACACGGGGACGGGGTGTACACGAGGACGGGGCAGCGTGTACACGGGGACCGGGCAGCGTGTACACGGGGACGGGGTGTACACGGGGACGGGGTGTATACGGGGACGGCGCAGCGTGTACATGGGGACGGGGCTGCGTGTACTCGGGGACGGGGCAGCGTGTACACGGGGACGGGGAGTACACGGGGACAGGTTGTATACGTTGACAGGGAAGCGTGTACACTGGGACGGGTGTACACGGGGCGGGGCATACACGAGGACGGGGTGTACACGGGGACGGGGTGTACACGGGGACGTGGTGTACACGGGGACGGGGCTGCGTGTACACGGGGACGGGGTGTACACGGGGACGGGTTGTACACGGGGACGGGGCTGCGTGTACACGGGGACGGGTTAGCGTGCACACGGGGATGGGGTGTACACGGGGACGGGGCAGCGTGTACACGCGGACGGGGCATACACGTGTACGGGGTGTACACGGGGACGGGGTGTACACGGGAACGGGGTGTACACGGGGATGGGGTGTACACGGGGACGGGGAGTACACGGGGACGGAGTGCACGCGGAGACGGGGCAGCGTGTACACGGGGACAGGGCATATACGGGGAAAGGGTGTACACGTGGACGGGGTGTACACGGGGACGGGGTGTAACCGGGCACGAGGCAGCGTGTATACGGGGACGGGGTGTACACGGGGACGGGGCAGCGTTTACACGGGGACGGGGTGTACACGGTGACGGGGCTGCGTGTACACGGTGACGGGGCTGCGTGTACACGGGGACGGGGTAGCGTGTACACGTGGACGAGGTATTCAAGTGGACGGGGCTACGTGTACACGGGGACGGGGCAGCGTGTTACACGGGGACGGGGTGTACACGGGGACGGGGTGTACACGGGGACGGGGCAGCGTTTACACGGGGACGGGGTGTACACGAGGACGGGGCAGCGTGTACACGGGGACCGGGCAGCGTGTACACGGGGACGGGGTGTACACGGGGACGGGGAGTATACGGGGACGGCGCAGCGTGTACATGGGGACGGGGCTGCGTGTACTCGGGGACGGGGCAGCGTGTACACGGGGACGGGGAGTACACGGGGACAGGTTGTATACGTTGACAGGGAAGCGTGTACACTGGGACGGGTGTACACGGGGCGGGGCATACACGAGGACGGGGTGTACACGGGGACGGGGTGTACACGGGGACGTGGTGTACACGGGGACGGGGCTGCGTGTACACGGGGACGGGGTGTACACGGGGACGGGGTGTACACGGGAACGGGGTGTACACGGGGAAATATTGTACACAGGGACGGGGCTGCGTGTATACGGGGACGGGGTGTACAAGGGGACGGTGTGTACACGGGGACGGGGTGTACAAGGGGATGGGGTGTACAAGGGGACGGGGTGTACACGGGGACGGGGCAGCGTGTACACGGGGACGGGGTAGCGTGTACACGTGGACGAGGTGTACACGTGGACGGGGCTACGTGTACACGGGGACGGGGCAGCGTGTACACGGGGACGGGGTGTACATGGGGACGGGGTGTACACGGGGACGGGGTGTACACGGGGACGGGGCAGCGTTTACACGAGGACGGGGTGTACACGGTGACGGGGCTGCGTGTACACGGTGACGGGGCTGCGTGTACACGGGGACGGGGTAGCGTGTACACGTGGACGAGGTGTACACGTGGACGGGGCTACGTGTACACGGGGAAGGGGCAGCGTGTACACGGGGACGGGGTGTACACGGGGACGGGGTGTACACGGGGACGGGGCAGCGTTTACACGGGGACGGGGTGTACACGAGGACGGGGCAGCGTGTACACGGGGACCGGGCAGCGTGTACACGGGGACGGGGTGTACACGGGGACGGGGTGTATACGGGGACGGCGCAGCGTGTACATGGGGACGGGGCTGCGTGTACTCGGGGACGGGGCAGCGTGTACACGGGGACGGGGAGTACACGGGGACAGGTTGTATACGTTGACAGGGAAGCGTGTACACTGGGACGGGTGTACACGGGGCGGGGCATACACGAGGACGGGGTGTACACGGGGACGGGGTGTACACGGGGACGTGGTGTACACGGGGACGGGGCTGCGTGTACACGGGGACGGGGTGTACACGGGGACGGGTTGTACACGGGGACGGGGCTGCGTGTACACGGGGACGGGTTAGCGTGCACACGGGGATGGGGTGTACACGGGGACGGGGCAGCGTGTACACGCGGACGGGGCATACACGTGTACGGGGTGTACACGGGGACGGGGTGTACACGGGAACGGGGTGTACACGGGGATGGGGTGTACACGGGGACGGGGAGTACACGGGGACGGAGTGCACGCGGAGACGGGGCAGCGTGTACACGGGGACAGGGCATATACGGGGAAAGGGTGTACACGTGGACGGGGTGTACACGGGGACGGGGTGTAACCGGGCACGAGGCAGCGTGTATACGGGGACGGGGTGTACACGGGGACGGGGCAGCGTTTACACGGGGACGGGGTGTACACGGTGACGGGGCTGCGTGTACACGGTGACGGGGCTGCGTGTACACGGGGACGGGGTAGCGTGTACACGTGGACGAGGTATTCAAGTGGACGGGGCTACGTGTACACGGGGACGGGGCAGCGTGTTACACGGGGACGGGGTGTACACGGGGACGGGGTGTACACGGGGACGGGGCAGCGTTTACACGAGGACGGGGTGTACACGAGGACGGGGCAGCGTGTACACGGGGACCGGGCAGCGTGTACACGGGGACGGGGTGTACACGGGGACGGGGAGTATACGGGGACGGCGCAGCGTGTACATGGGGACGGGGCTGCGTGTACTCGGGGACGGGGCAGCGTGTACACGGGGACGGGGAGTACACGGGGACAGGTTGTATACGTTGACAGGGAAGCGTGTACACTGGGACGGGTGTACACGGGGCGGGGCATACACGAGGACGGGGTGTACACGGGGACGGGGTGTACACGGGGACGTGGTGTACACGGGGACGGGGTGTACACGGGGACGGGGCTGCGTGTACACGGGGACGGGTTAGCGTGCGCACGGGGATGGGGTGTACACGGGGACGGGACAGCGTGTACACGCGGACGGGGCATACACGTGTACGGGGTGTACACGGGGACGGGGTGTACACGGGAAGGGGGTGTACACGGGGATGGGGTGTACACGGGGACGGGGAGTACACGGGGACGGAGTGCACGCGGAGACGGGGCAGCGTGTACACGGGGACAGGGCATATACGGGGAAAGGGTGTACACGGGGACGGGGTGTACACGGGGACGGGGTGTAACCGGGCACGAGGCAGCGTGTATACGGGGACGGGTGTACACGGGGAAGGGGAAGCGTGTACACGGGGACGGGGTGCACACGTGAATGGGGTGTACACGGTGACGGGGCTGCGTGTACACGGTGACGGGGCTACGTGTACACGGGGACGGGGCTGCGTGTACACGGGGACGGGGTGTACACGGGGACGGGGAGTACACGGGGACGGAGTGCACGCGGAGACGGGGCAGCGTGTACACGGGGACAGGGCATATACGGGGAAAGGGTGTACACGGGGACGGTGTGTACACGGAGACGGGGTGTACACGGGGACGGGGCAGCGTTTACACGGGGAAGGGGTGTACACGGTGACGGGGCTGCGTGTACACGGTGACGGGGCTGCGTGTACACGGGGACGGGGTAGCGTGTAAACGTGGACGAGGTGTACACGTGGACGGGGCTACGTGTACACGGGGACGGGGCAGCGTGTACACGGGGACGGGGTGTACACGGGGACGGGGAGTACACGGGGACGGAGTGCACGCGGAGACGGGGCAGCGTGTACACGGGGACAGGGCATATACGGGGAAAGGGTGTACACGGGGACGGGGTGTACACGGAGACGGGGTGTACACGGGGACGGGGCAGCGTTTACACGGGGACGGGGTGTACACGAGGACGGGGCAGCGTGTACACGGGGTCCGGGCAGCGTGTACACGGGGACGGGGTGTACACGGGGACGGGGTGTATACGGGGACGGCGCAGCGTGTACATGGGGACGGGGCTGCGTGTACTCGGGGACGGGGCAGCGTGTACACGGGGACGGGGAGTACACGGGGACAGGTTGTATACGTTGACAGGGAAGCGTGTACACTGGGACGGGTGAACACGGGGCGGGGCATACACGAGGACGGGGTGTACACGGGGACGGGGTGTACACGGGGACGTGGTGTACACGGGGACGGGGCTGCGTGTACACGGGGACGGGGTGTACACGGGGACGGGGTGTACACGGGGACGGGGCTGCGTGTACACGGGGACGGGTTAGCGTGCACACGGGGATGGGGTGTACACGGGGACGGGGCAGCGTGTACACGCGGACGGGGCATACACGTGTACGGGGTGTACACGGGGACGGGGTGTACACGGGAACGGGGTGTACACGGGGATGGGGTGTACACGGGGACGGGGAGTACACGGGGACGGAGTGCACGCGGAGACGGGGCAGCGTGTACACGGGGACAGGGCATATACGGGGAAAGGGTGTACACGTGGACGGGGTGTACACGGGGACGGGGTGTAACCGGGCACGAGGCAGCGTGTATACGGGGACGGGGTGTACACGGGGACGGGGCAGCGTTTACACGGGGACGGGGTGTACACGGTGACGGGGCTGCGTGTACACGGTGACGGGGCTGCGTGTACACGGGGACGGGGTAGCGTGTACACGTGGACGAGGTATTCAAGTGGACGGGGCTACGTGTACACGGGGACGGGGCAGCGTGTTACACGGGGACGGGGTGTACACGGGGACGGGGTGTACACGGGGACGGGGCAGCGTTTACACGGGGACGGGGTGTACACGAGGACGGGGCAGCGTGTACACGGGGACCGGGCAGCGTGTACACGGGGACGGGGTGTACACGGGGACGGGGAGTATACGGGGACGGCGCAGCGTGTACATGGGGACGGGGCTGCGTGTACTCGGGGACGGGGCAGCGTGTACACGGGGACGGGGAGTACACGGGGACAGGTTGTATACGTTGACAGGGAAGCGTGTACACTGGGACGGGTGTACACGGGGCGGGGCATACACGAGGACGGGGTGTACACGGGGACGGGGTGTACACGGGGACGTGGTGTACACGGGGACGGGGTGTACACGGGGACGGGGCTGCGTGTACACGGGGACGGGTTAGCGTGCGCACGGGGATGGGGTGTACACGGGGACGGGACAGCGTGTACACGCGGACGGGGCATACACGTGTACGGGGTGTACACGGGGACGGGGTGTACACGGGAAGGGGGTGTACACGGGGATGGGGTGTACACGGGGACGGGGAGTACACGGGGACGGAGTGCACGCGGAGACGGGGCAGCGTGTACACGGGGACAGGGCATATACGGGGAAAGGGTGTACACGGGGACGGGGTGTACACGGGGACGGGGTGTAACCGGGCACGAGGCAGCGTGTATACGGGGACGGGTGTACACGGGGAAGGGGAAGCGTGTACACGGGGACGGGGTGCACACGTGAATGGGGTGTACACGGTGACGGGGCTGCGTGTACACGGTGACGGGGCTACGTGTACACGGGGACGGGGCTGCGTGTACACGGGGACGGGGTGTACACGGGGACGGGGAGTACACGGGGACGGAGTGCACGCGGAGACGGGGCAGCGTGTACACGGGGACAGGGCATATACGGGGAAAGGGTGTACACGGGGACGGTGTGTACACGGAGACGGGGTGTACACGGGGACGGGGCAGCGTTTACACGGGGAAGGGGTGTACACGGTGACGGGGCTGCGTGTACACGGTGACGGGGCTGCGTGTACACGGGGACGGGGTAGCGTGTAAACGTGGACGAGGTGTACACGTGGACGGGGCTACGTGTACACGGGGACGGGGCAGCGTGTACACGGGGACGGGGTGTACACGGGGACGGGGAGTACACGGGGACGGAGTGCACGCGGAGACGGGGCAGCGTGTACACGGGGACAGGGCATATACGGGGAAAGGGTGTACACGGGGACGGGGTGTACACGGAGACGGGGTGTACACGGGGACGGGGCAGCGTTTACACGGGGACGGGGTGTACACGAGGACGGGGCAGCGTGTACACGGGGTCCGGGCAGCGTGTACACGGGGACGGGGTGTACACGGGGACGGGGTGTATACGGGGACGGCGCAGCGTGTACATGGGGACGGGGCTGCGTGTACTCGGGGACGGGGCAGCGTGTACACGGGGACGGGGAGTACACGGGGACAGGTTGTATACGTTGACAGGGAAGCGTGTACACTGGGACGGGTGAACACGGGGCGGGGCATACACGAGGACGGGGTGTACACGGGGACGGGGTGTACACGGGGACGTGGTGTACACGGGGACGGGGCTGCGTGTACACGGGGACGGGGTGTACACGGGGACGGGGTGTACACGGGGACGGGGCTGCGTGTACACGGGGACGGTGTGTACACGGAGACTGCGTGTACTCGGGGACGGGGCAGCGTGTACACGGGGACGGGGAGTACACGGGGACAGGTTGTATACGTTGACAGGGAAGCGTGTACACTGGGACGGGTGAACACGGGACGGGTGTACACGTGGACGGGGTGTACACGTGGACGGGGTGTAGACGGGGACGGGGTGTACACGGGGACGGGGTGTACACGGGGAGAGGGCGTACACGGGGACGGGGCTGCGTGTACACTGGGACGGGGCAGCGTGTACGCGGGGACGTGGTGTACACGGGGAAGGGTGTATATGGGGACGGGGCAGCATGTACACGGGGACGGTTCGTACACGGCGACGGGGCAACGTGTACAAGGGGACGGTGTGTACACGGGGTCGGGGGTACACGGGGACGGGGCGTACACGGGGACGGGGCAGCGTGTACACGGGGATGGGGTGTACACGTGGACGGGGTGTACACGGGTACGGGGTGTACAAGGAGACGGGGCTGAGTGTATACGGGGACGGGGTGTACACGGGGACGGGGTGTACACGGTGACGGGGCTGCGTGTACACGGGGACGGGGCATTGTGTACACGGGGACGAGGTGTACACGGGGACGTAGTGTACGAGGGGACGGGGCAGCGTATATACGGGGACGGAGTGTACACGGGGACGGGGTTTACACGGTGACGGGGCTGCGTGTACACGGGGACGGGGCGTACACGGGGACGGGGTGTACACGGGGACGGGGCGTACACGGGGACGCGGCGTACACGGGGACGGGGCAACGTGTACACGGAGACGGGGTGTACACGGGGACGGGGTGTACACGGGGACATGGCGTACACGGGGACGGGGCTACGTGTACACGTGGACGGGGTAGCGTGTACACGGGGACGGGGTGTACTAGGGGACGGGGTGTACACGGGGACGGGGCATTGTGTACACGGGGACGAGGTGTACACGGGGACGTGGTGTACGAGGGGACGGGGCAGCGTGTATACGGGGACGGGGTGTACACGGGGACGTGGTGTACACGGGGACGGGGCATCGTGTACACGGGGACGGGGCGTACACGGGGACGGGGTGTACACGGGGACGGGGCGTACACGGGGACGCGGCGTACACGGGGACGGGGCAACGTGTACACGGAGACGGGGTGTACACGGGGACGGGGTGTACACGGGGACAGGGCGTACACGGGGACGGGGCCTACACGGGGACGGGACAGCGTGTACACGGGGACGGGTGTACACGTGGACGGGGTGTACACGGGGACGGGGTGTACACGGGGACGGGGTGTACACGGGGAGAGGACGTACACGGGGACGGGGCTGCGTGTACACTGGGACGGGGCAGCGTGTACGCGAGGACGTGGTGTACACGGGGAAGGGTGTATACGGGGACGGGGCAGCATGTACACGGGGACGGTTCGTACACGGCGACGGGGCAACGTGTACAAGGGGACGGTGTGTACACGGGGTCGGGGTGTACACGGGGACGGGGCGTACACGGGGACGGGGCAGCGTGTACACGGGGATGGGGTGTACACGTGGACGGGGTGTACAAGGGGACGGGGTGTACAAGGGGACGGGGCTGCGTGTATACGGGGACGGGGTGTACACGGGGACGGGGTGTACACGGTGACGGGGCTGCGTGTACACGGGGACGGGGTAGCGTGGACACGGGGACGGGTTGTACACGGGGACAGGGTGTACACGGGGACGGGTGTACACGGGGACGGGGTGTACCCGGTGAAATGATGTACACAGGGACGGGGCTGCGTGTACACGGGGACGGGGTGTACAAGGGGACGGGGTTTACACGGGGAAGGGGTGTACACGGGGACGGGGCTGCGTGTACACGGGGACGGGGTGTACACGGGGACGGGGTGTACACGGGGACGGGGTGTACAGGGAGACGGGGTGTACACGGGGAAGGGGTGTACACGGGGACGGGGCATCGTGTACACGGGGACGATGCGTACATGGGGACGGGGCGTACACGGGGACGGGGCGTACATGCGGACGGGGCGTACACGGGGACGTGGCTGCGTGGACACGGGGACGGGGCATCGTGTACACGGGGACGGTGTGCACACGGTGTCGGGGTGTACACGGGGACGGGGCGTACACGGGGACGGGACAGCGTGTACACGGGGACGGGGTGTACACGTGGATGGGGTGTACACGGGGACGGGGTGTACAAGGGGACAGGGCTGCGTGTACACGGGGACGGGGCAGCGTGTACACAGGGAGGGGGCAGCGTGTACGCGAGGGCGGGGTGTACACGGAGACGAGAAGTACACGGGGACGGGGTGTACACGGGGAAATGGTGTACACAGGGACGGGGCTGCGTGTATACGGGGACGGGGTGTACAAGGGGACGGTGTGTACACGGGGGAGGGGTGTACAAGTGGACGGGGTGTACAAGGGGACGGGGTGTACACGGGGACGGGGCATTGTGTACACGGGGACCTGGTGTACGAGGGGACGGGGCAGCTTGTACACGGGGACGAGGTGTACACGGGGACGGGGTATACACGGGGACGGGGCTGCGTGTACACGGGGACGGGGTGTACACGGGGACGGGGTGTACACGGGGACGGGGTGTACAGGGAGACGGGGTGTACACGGGGAAGGGGTGTACACGGGGACGGGGCATCGTGTACACGGGGACGATGCGTACATGGGGACGGGGCGTACACGGGGACGGGGCGTACATGCGGACGGGGCGTACACGGGGACGTGGCTGCGTGGACACGGGGACGGGGCATCGTGTACACGGGGACGGTGTGCACACGGTGTCGGGGTGTACACGGGGACGGGGCGTACACGGGGACGGGACAGCGTGTACACGGGGACGGGGTGTACACGTGGATGGGGTGTACACGGGGACGGGGTGTACAAGGGGACAGGGCTGCGTGTACACGGGGACGGGGCAGCGTGTACACAGGGAGGGGGCAGCGTGTACGCGAGGGCGGGGTGTACACGGAGACGAGAAGTACACGGGGACGGGGTGTACACGGGGAAATGGTGTACACAGGGACGGGGCTGCGTGTATACGGGGACGGGGTGTACAAGGGGACGGTGTGTACACGGGGGAGGGGTGTACAAGTGGACGGGGTGTACAAGGGGACGGGGTGTACACGGGGACGGGGCATTGTGTACACGGGGACCTGGTGTACGAGGGGACGGGGCAGCTTGTACACGGGGACGAGGTGTACACGGGGACGGGGTATACACGATGACGGGGCTGCGTGTACACGGGGACGGGGCATCGTGCACACGGGGATGGGGTGTACACGGGGACACAGCAGCGTGTACACGGAGACGGGGCATACACGGGTACGGGGTGTACACGGGGACGGGGTGTACACGGGAACGGGGAGTACACGGGGATGGGGTGTACACGGGGACGGGGAGTACACGGGGACGGGATGTACACGGGGACGGGGCTGCGTGTAAACGGGGACTGGGCTGCGTGTACACGGTGACGGGGCAGCGTGTACATGGGGACGGGGTGTACACGGGGATGGGGCATCGTGTACACTGGGACGTGGTTGCGTGTACACGGGGACGGGGTGTACACGGGGACGGGGCTGCGTGTACACGGGGACGGGTTGTACACGGGGACGGGCTGTACACGGGGACGGGGTGTACACGGGGACGGGGTGTACACGGTGACGGGGCTGCGTGTATACGGGGACGGGGTAGCGTGTACACGGGGACGGGGTGTACACGGAGACGGGGTGTACACCTGGACGGGGCTACGTGTACACGGTGACGGGGCAGCGTGTACACGGAGACGGGGTGTACACGGGGACGGGGTGTACACGGGGACGGGGCAACGTGTACACGGGGACGGGGTGTACACGAGGACGGGGCAGCGTGTACACGGGGACGGGTGTACACGTGGACGGGGTGTACACGGGGACGGGGTGTACACGGGGACGGGGTGTACACGGGGAGAGGGCGTACATGGGGACGGGGCGTACACGGGGACGGGGCTGCGTGTATACTGGGACGGGGCAGCGTGTACGCGGGGACGGGGTGTACACGGGGAAGGGTGTATACGGGGACGGGGCAGCATGTACACGCGGAAGGTTCGTACACGGCGACGGGGCAACGTGTACACGGGGACGGGGTGTTCACGGGGACGGGGTGTACAAGGGGACGGTGTGTACACGGGGACGGGGTGTACACGGGGACGGGGCTGCGTGTACACGGGGACGGGGCAGCGTGCACACGGGGATGGGGTGTACACGGGGTCGGGGCAGCGTGTATCATATCATATCATATCATATATATACAGCCGGAAACAGGCCTTTTCGGCCCTCCAAGTCCGTGCCGCCCAGCGATCCCCGTACATTAACACTATCCTACACCCACTAGGGACAATTTTTACATTTACCCAGCCAATTAACCTACATACCTGTACGTCTTTGGAGTGTGGGAGGAAACCGAAGATCTCGGAGAAAACCCACGCAGGTCACGGGGAGAACGTACAAACTCCTTACAGTGCAGCACCCGTAGTCAGGATCGAACCTGAGTCTCCGGCGCTGCATTCGCTGTAAAGCAGCAACTCTACCGCTGCGCTACCGTGCCGCCCGGGGACGGGGTGTACACGGGGACGGGGTGTACAGGGAACGGGGTGTACACGGGGATGGGGTGTACACGGGGACGGGGAGTACACGGGGACGGGGTGTAAACGGGGACGGGGGTACACGGGGACGGGGCTACGTGTAAACGGGAACGGGGCTGCGTGTAAACGGTGACGGGGCAGCGTGTACACGGGGATGGGGTGTACACGGGGACGGGGAGTACATGGGGACGGGGTGTACACGGGGACGGAGTGTACACGGGGACGGGGCTGCGTGTAAACGGCGACGGGGTTGCGTGTACACGGTGACGGGGCAGCGTTTACACGGGGACGGGGTGTACACGGGGATGGGGCATCGTGTACGTGGTTGCGTGTACACGGGGACAGGGTGTACACGGGGACGGGGCTGCGTGTACACGGGGACGGGGTAGCGTGTACACGGGGACGGGGTGTTCACGGGGACGGGCTGTACACGGGGACAGGGTGTACACGGGGTCGGGGTGTACACGGGGACGGGGCATTGTGTACACGGGGACGAGGTGTACACGGGGACGTGGTGTACGAGGGGACGGGGCAGCGTGTACACGGGGTCGAGGTGTACACGGGGACGGGGTGTACACGGTGACGGGGCTGCGTGTACACGGGGACGGGGTAGCGTGTACACGGGGACGGGGTGTTCACGGGGACGGGCTGTACACGGGGACAGGGTGTACACGGGGACGGGGTGTACACGGTGACGGGGCTGCGTGTGTACGGGGACGGGGTAGCGTGTACACGGGGACGGGGTGTATACGGAGACGGGGTGTACACCTGGACGGGGCTACTTGTACACGGGGACGGGGCAGCGTGTACACGGAGACGGGGTGTACACGGGGACGGGGTGTACACGGGGACGGGGCAACGTGTACACGGGGACGGGGCGTCGTGTACACGGGGACGGGGTGTACACGGGGACGGGGCTGCGTGTAAACGGGAACGAGGCTGCGTGTATACGGTGACGGGGCAGCGTGTACACGGGGACGGGGTGTACTCGGGGATGGGGCATCGTGTAAACTGGGACTTGGCTGCGTGTACACGGGGACGGGGTGTACACGGGGACGGGGCTGCGTGTACTCGGGGACGGGGAAGCGTGTACACGGGGACGGGGAGTACACGGGGACGGGGTGTATACGTTGACGGGGAAGCGTGTACACGGGGACGGGGCTGCGTGTACTCGGGGACGGGGCAGCGTGTACACGGGGACGGGGAGTACACGGGGACGGGGTGTATACGTTGACGTGGAAGCGTGTACACGGGGACGGGAGTACACGGGGCGGGGCATACACCAGGACGGGGTGTACACGGGGACGGGGTGTACACGGGGACGGGGTGTACACGGGGACGGGGTGTACACGGGGACGGGGTGTACACGGGGAAGGGGTGTACACGGGGACGGGGCAGCGTGTACACGGGGACGGCGTGTACAAGGGGACGGGTGTAAACGGGGACTGGGTGTACAAGGGGACGGGGCTGCGTGTACACGGGGACGGGGTGTACACGGGGACGGGTGTACACGGGGACGGGGTGTACACGGGGACGGGGCTGCGTGTACACGGGGACGGGACAGCGTGTACACAGGGACGGGGCATCGTGTACGCGGGGACGGGGTGTACATGGGGACGGGGCGTACACGGGGACGGGGGGCGTACACGGGGACGGGACAGCGTGTACACGGGGACGGGTGTACACGTGGACGGGGTGTACACGGGGACGGGGTGTACACGGGGACGACGTGTAGAACGGGACGGGTGTACACGGGGACGGGGTGTACAAGGGGACGGGGCTGCGTGTACACGGGGACGGGGTGTACACGGGGACGGGTGTACACGGGGACGGGGTGTACACGGGGACGGGGCTGCGTGTACACGGGGACGGGGCAGCGTGCACACGGGGATGGGGTGTACACGGTGACGGGACATGTACAAGGGGACGGGGTGTACACGGGGACGGGGCGTACACGGGGACGGGCCAGCGTGTACACGGGACGGGGTGTGCACGGGGACGGGGTGTACACGGGGACGGGGCTGCGTGTACACGGGGACGGGGCAGCGTGCACACGGGGATGGGGTGTACACGTGGACGGGGCAGCGTGTACACGCGGACGAGGCATACACGTGTACGGGGTGTACACGGGGACGGGGTGTACACGGGAACGGGGTGTACACGGGGATGGGGTGTACACGGGGACGGGGAGTACACGGGGACGGATTGCACGCGGAGACGGGGCAGCGTGTACACGGGGACAGGGCATATACGGGGAAAGGGTGTACACGGGGACGGGGTGTACACGGGGACGGGGTGTACACGGGGACGGGGTGTAACCGGGGACGAGGCAGCGTGTATACGGGGACGGGTGTACACGGGGACGGGGAAGCGTGTACACGGGGACGGGGTGCACACGGGGATGGGGTGTACACGGGGACGGGGCAGCGTGTACACGGGGACGGGGGGCGTACACGGGGACGGGACAGCGTGTACACGGGGACGGGTGTACACGTGGACGGGGTGTACACGGGGACGACGTGTAGAACGGGACGGGTGTACACGGGGACGGGGTGTACAAGGGGACGGGGCTGCGTGTACACGGGGACGGGGTGTACACGGGGACGGGTGTACACGGGGACGGGGTGTACACGGGGACGGGGCTGCGTGTACACGGGGACGGGGCGGCGTGTACACAGGGACGAGGCAGCGTGTACGCGGACACGGGGTGTACACGGGGACGGGGCGTACACGGGGACGGGGGGCGTACACGGGGACGGGACAGCGTGTACACGGGGACGGGTGTACACGTGCACGGGGTGTACACGGGGACGGGGTGTACACGTGGACGGGGTGTACATGGGGAGAGGGCGTACAGGGGGACGGGGCTGCGTGTACACTGGGATGGGGCAGCGTGTACGCGGGGACGGGGTGTACACGGGGAAGGGTGTATACGGGGACGGGGCAGCATGTACACGGGGACGGTTCGTACACGGTGACGGGACATGTACAAGGGGACGGGGTGTACACGGGGACGGGGCGTACACGGGGACGGGCCAGCGTGTACACGGGACGGGGTGTGCACGGGGACGGGGTGTACACGGGGACGGGGCTGCGTGTACACGGGGACGGGGCAGCGTGCACACGGGGATGGGGTGTACACGTGGACGGGGCAGCGTGTACACGCGGACGAGGCATACACGTGTACGGGGTGTACACGGGGACGGGGTGTAACCGGGGACGAGGCAGC